>NC_061080.1:8469211-8773341 GCF_021917145.1 Hypomesus transpacificus
AATCTCTTGACATTGTGCAGGCTAAGTACCGGGAGAACTGGCACAAGGACAAGACCAAGTACTCCTTGAAGGACACCCCAATCCTGGTCACAGCCAGAGAGGTGGCCAAGAACATGCATCCGGTAAGAGTTTCAGTTGACTTTTTCTCCTTCCTCCTTCTTTTTCTGTTCTTCTCCTGCTCTTCTGAAAGCTCTTTTTCTTGGGTTCTTCTTAAATGTTCTTTCATGACAGGGTCAAATTTAGCCATCCGTTGTACTTGTCCTAGGAAGTTTCCATTGTCATGCTCATATCATTTTCTGAATGCCCACGAAAAGCAAGATTTTGCTCAGCTAGATGGTAAATCATCAATCAATCACGTACTGGGAGAAAGAACCAGAGTGCCCAAGGCCACGCCAGGTGGGCCTAGGCCCTTGGAAGTGGCCAATGTGCTCAAAAACCCCAGGACTGAACTTGTGGACTGCATGGATGGATGGAACAGAGCTCTGGAGGCTTTTGGGGCTGGGACCAAGTTCTCAGCCCAGTACGCCATCTCATGGAAATGCTCTCTCTGTCTGTTACATGTAACTAACCCTAACCCTAACACTAACTTCAAGCGCAGCGCAGCTTGTCTGGGCTGTTACGTGTGTGGAACCTGCGAGAGCAGCTCGTCTCTCTGACAGATTCGAGAGGCCGCAGATAGCATGCGCCTTGTCTGGGTTGTTACATGTGCTATATGTGTTGCTTGTCTGGGTTGTTACGTGTGTGGAACCTGCGAGAGCAGCTCGTCTCTCTGACAGATTCGAGAGGCCGCAGATAGCATGCGGCTTGTCTGGGTTGTTACATGTGCTATATGTGTTGCTTGTCTGGGCTGTTACGTGTGTGGAACCTGCGAGAGCAGCTCGTCTCTCTGACAGATTCGAGAGGCCGCAGATAGCATGCGGCTTGTCTGGGTTGTTACATGTGCTATATGTGTTTCTTGTCTGGGCTGTTACGTGTGTGGAACCTGCGAGAGCAGCTCGTCTCTCTGACAGATTCGAGAGGCCGCAGATAGCATGCGCCTTGTCTGGGTTGTTACATGTGCTATATGTGTTGCTTGTCTGGGCTGTTACGTGTGTGGAACCTGCGAGAGCAGCTCGTCTCTCTGACAGATTCGAGAGGCCGCAGATAGCATGCGCCTTGTCTGGGTTGTTACATGTGCTATATGTGTTGCTTGTCTGGGCTGTTACGTGTGTGGAACCTGCGAGAGCAGCTCGTCTCTCTGACAGATTCGAGAGGCCGCAGATAGCATGCGCCTTGTCTGGGTTGTTACATGTGCTAGATGTGTTGCTTGTCTGGGCTGTTACGTGTGTGGAACCTGCGAGAGCAGCTCGTCTCTCTGACAGATTCGAGAGGCCGCAGATAGCATGCGCCTTGTCTGGGTTGTTACATGTGCTATATGTGTTGCTTGCCTGGGCTGTTACGTGTGTGGAACCTGCGAGAGCAGCTCGTCTCTCTGACAGATTCGAGAGGCCGCAGATAGCATGCGGCTTGTCTGGGTTGTTACATGTGTTAGATGTGTTACTTTTATCACTTGTATTATTGTTTTGTTGTACGATATTCTGTCTTAATCAATTTCCTTTTGAAGAGAACGTTTTACTTGACCAAAGTAAACTCAAGAGCATGACAAGTTGGACATGCACAAGTACCATACACACTGGACCCTAGAGCAGGAAGATTCACAGGTATGACATGGGGAACCTTTCAGCTCAATCATGTACTGGGAGAGTGAGCCAGAGTGCCCAAGGCCACGCCAGGTGGGCCTAGACCTCTCGAAGTGTCCAATGTGCTCAAACCCCAGGACTGAACTTGTGGACGACATGGATGGATGGAACAGAGCTGTGGAGGCTTTTGGGGCTGGGACCAGGTTCTCAGCCCAGTACGCCATTTCACGAAAATGCTCTCTCTAACTGTCAGTGACACGGAAACTCAAGCGTGAAGGTTGAGAAGAAAACCCAGGAACAATACAGGTCATGTAAATATTGTTTAGATCTACACTTTTAGAATATGCCTAACATTTCTTTTTCAGCAGGACCTTACACACAGACCCTTCCTACGACTCAGCCTTTCCTAGGGCCTGTTAAAAATGTAGGCTAGGTGTTTGTTCTTGACCAACCTAAAAGCGGCCAATGCCAGTGTGTTCAAAAAACCCAGGACTGAACTTGTGGACGACATGGATGGATGGAACAGAGCTGTGGAGGCTTTTATGCGCCATCTCATGAAAACATGTTTAACATTTGTTTTCCAACACTACACACAATGTTCAGTTGTTGCACACACAAGTCTCAAAGCATCAACCTACAACACACAATTATTCAAATCTCTAAACACTCAGGTCTGGTGAGCAATTTGCGATCAGGACTGCAGCATAGAAAGGGCCTTGAGCCTCTGTTTTGTTTGGTGAACAATGGAGAACTTAGAACATAACAACAACCAGAGAAGGAGAGGGGTAAGAGTGAGAGGAGGAGGATGACAAGGGAGAGGAGAATAAGAAGGAGGTGGAGAAAGAAGAAGGAGAACGGTGATCTCTAATGAGATTCGGGCCACCGTGGTTGACCATGTGCTCAACCATGGTTTGAGCATGAGGGAGACTGGCCAGAGGGTCCAACCAAATCTCAGCCGCTTCACAGTTGCTGCCATCATTAGAAACTTTAGAATGGAGAACAGGTATGAATTATATTTGCCTTGTGTACTGAAATATTGCATATCAATAGAATACAGTGTGCTCACTGTATTTTTTTTGTATTTTGCAGGACTGAAAGAGAACCCCGACGTGGAGGAAGAACATTTTCACAGTCAAACAGGAGACTGACGTTGTGAAAATGGTTAGTGAAAACAACACTATCACACCCCGACAGATACAAATCAGGATCCTGGCTGACCATGCCACATTCAGAAACATCCAGACCATCAGCCTCTCTACACTGTACCGTGTTCTCCGCAGGAATGCCAAACAAGTGTTCAGGGTCCTATTCGACCGGAACACAGACCACATCAAGGAGTTACGGCAAGAGTTTGTAAGTCCCATACATTCAGCACTGACACATGCATGTATTGCACCTGTAATGTGTCTCACTGTACCCCACTGTGATGACCCATCTGTGTCCATACTATACAGTAACTTGCATTATCATGCTGTCTGTTCCAGCAGATCCAGGAGCATGACACAGCTAATGAGCTATATGAATACATATTCATTGATGAGGTTGGATTCAACCTGGTGAAGAGGAGGCTCCGGGGCAGAAATGTCATTGGCCAGCGCACCATTGTTGAGGTCCCTGCCGAGCGGGGTGGGAACATCACTTTGTGTGCTGCAATGGATTGAGCAGGCCCGTTGACAGTACTGTACTGTTTTACAAAAGTTGAAATGGCTCATTCTCCAGAGTCATTGTCATTCATATGGTGTGTTCCATTTCGAGAATTGTGTGTTCAATTTTGCACTACTGTGTGCTGTGAATGCTTGGTAGTGTGCAGCAAATGCTTATTGTGTGTACTGTTACGAATGGTACGTGTGTGTCATTTGAAAATATGGCTGTGTGTACCAAATGAGAACACAAGTTCCATTTTGTAAACAGGTGAGAGATTTGATGACTAAGAGTCATCTTGCAAAGGGAGTGTCAGGTTTAGCATTTTGTGTGTAAGGTTTCAGTTTTGTGTGTGCAGTTTTGAGAAATACGTTATTTTGAGAAACACGTGTAACAATTGTAAAAAACTGTAAAGAGCGTGAAATGTTTTGTTGGACTGGAATTACTTATGTGCTCAATATAAGTCTCTTTTTACCCTACTGCTGTGAAAGTAGAAAGTCAATGACTTCAGCTTACAAGTCCTAGACTGAGCATCTCAAAGGACTGTAGAATGAATACAGGAATGAAGGACATTTAAATAGTATCACAATATGGGATGTTTTACTGTACAAAAATGTTCAGGGGGTGACAATGAACAATGCTTTGCAAGCACAGAAAGAAGACGCTGCATTCATGGTGCTTTATAACTTTTATTTAGTCTTTAGATAGTGCGGTGACACTTTAGATGAGCTCACACAATTCATAATTTATTAAGCATTTGTTACCTTTTAGTTAACGGTTTGTTCACCATTAGTTATTTATTGTTCATACAAAATGTATCATTAGTAAAGCATAACCCTAACCCCTAACTGTGTGAACAACTAAACCCTAACCCTAACTGTGTGAACAAATGCTTTGCTAATGATAGATTTTGTATGAACAATAAATAACTAATGGTGAACAAACCGTTAACTAATAGGTAACAAATGCTAAATAAATTCTGAATTGTGTGAGCTCATCTTAAGTGTTACCGATGGTGCTTCTAGAAATGTTCTTAATGTTCCTCCTATTTTCCTCATTCAAAGTTACCTTACACTATGCACCTTGGTAACATAGTGACCTCTGACCTACAATCTAGTGTCACAGATAATGATACAAGCAACATCATTCATAGATACATATTTCTCTCCTGGACATGACCAAATTCCATGTTCTCATGAGATAATATAGCAGGGTATAGAGTAAACATTGTTCATTGTATTCAGAACATTCAAAACAGTTACTTGGACAGGCAACACAGGCAACCTCGTCTCCTTTTTGATGAGGATGGAATAGGAGAAGCAGGATTAAGAAACAATGAAGATGTAAACACCAGGCCCCTGTGAAAAGAGAATTAGTGACTCCTGTCTGGCCAAGTGGAAGTCTACCAGAAACCCAAATGCTGATGAATCCCATGTATACAAAGGAAAACGTGTGAGATATACTGATGTTTAGCACAAATAAATTATGCATCACTGCATGTGTAATCATGTGTGTGACAAATAATAAAATCTTGAATCTTGAAATCATTCAAAAAGCAGTATTCTTCTTTACTTGTCTTTATTCAAATGATTTATACCATATCAGACAGGTCAAAAGTCTATCACTTGGGCTGGTTTTTCCACAGAAAACCTTTGAAATCAGACAAAGACATCCAGAATCACCATCAGAATGAGTACAGCCAGTTTGAAATGAAATGACAGCATAGGGTAGTTCTAACAAGATGTTCTCTGCTCACGGTAGAGTCTGTAAAAGTTGAAATTAGCTGGTTTATTGGGTCAGGCAATTTCTGACACTTTACCAAATGCACATTCTGACCGTTCAGACTTTGACTGACCTCCAAACATTCCCCTGAAGGAGTTGACTAATGAACAGTTTGAGGGCCGCCTTCTGACTGTCATATCAGGACGCCTCCTGACTGGTTGGATATAACCAATAACTGCTAGGCTACACAGTCTTTCGACTGGACACTGACTTTACTGGCTGCATAGTTGAGGAAGTTGAGCAATGGTAGCTCTGAACATCTGACAGGACACCGTCTTCACTTTACTGGCTGCATGGTTGAGGAAGTTGAGCAATGATAGCTCTGAACATCTGACAGGACACTGTCTACACATTACTGGCTGCATGGTTGAGGAAATTGAGCAATGGTAGCTCTGAACATCTGACAGGACACTGTCTTCACTTTACTGGCTGCATGGTTGAGGAAGTTGAGCAATGGTAGCTCTGAACATCTGACAGGACACTGTCTACACATTACTGGCTGCATGGTTGAGGAAGTTGAGCAATGGTAGCTCTGAACATCTGACAGGACACTGTCTTCACTTTACTGGCTGCATGGTTGAGGAAGTTGAGCAATGGTAGCTCTGAACATCTGACAGGACACTGTCTACACATTACTGGCTGCATGGTTGAGGAAGTTGAGCAATGGTAGCTCTGAACATCTGACAGGACACTGTCTACACATTACTGGCTGCATGGTTGAGGAAGTTGAGCAATGGTAGCTCTGAAATTCTGACAGGACACTGTCTTCACTTTACTGGCTGCATGGTTGAGGAAGTTGAGCAATGGTAGCTCTGAACATCTGACAGGACACTGTCTACAGTTTACTGGCTGCATGGTTGAGGAAGTTGAGCAATGGTAGCTCTAAACATCTGACAGGACACTGTCTACACTTTACTGGCTGCATGGTTGAGGAAGTTGAGCAATGGTAGCTCTGAACAGCTGACCATTTGAGGGTTGGACTTCCTGACTGGTTGGATATAACCCTGACTCGATACTTGCTAGGCTACACAGTCTGTCTGTCGACCGGACACTGTCTACACTTTACTGGCTGAATAGTTAGTATATCCTGTATATCACAATTGGACACTCTTATTTTCACCATGTTTACAGATGTGTAACACGACACGGGACGACTGAAATTTAGCAGTGTGAAGGTAAGAATGTTATTTTCCCGCTATTGTCTTTCTGTAAGATGTTTAAAAAGTCTCTCCAATTGTAATAGAAGGTAGGTTTGTAGCTACCGACCGATCCTTGAAAGTTCACAAGGTAACCATGACATTCATTTATGTTCACCTCGGGCACCCCGACATCTGGAGAAAGTTTGACATTGAAGTAATAAACGGCGCCTGAAGGATGACAGTGAAGCTTTAATCTGTCAGAACTCAACATTTGTGCAACTGCTGCAGACTGATTAAATAAGAGACACAGTATACAACAACAAGGGTTAATCTGCGGACCAGTTTTAGTTCTACTGGCCACAAACGTGTGGTAAGAATCAGGTGAAATTAAGGACGTTAGAGGCTTAGAATTGTTCTGAAAGTTGACTAAAAGACCTTTACATGAACGTTGGTTAATACACAGTGGTAGGTCATGATCGTTTAACATGTCAATCAGCAAGGCTTTATTGTACGCATTGCGAGCAATATTTCTGCCTGGTATAGCTCGTTCAGCAAATGAGGCTATCAGAGGAAGTGGATTCTTGGCCAGAAGTTCCATCACGGGTAACACAGGCGTGCAGCTGGTACACATCAAATTCTGTTCACTGTCGCTCTTACACGTGCAGACTTGAGAGTTGAAACATTCATGGAACAGGATTCGAATGTCAGACGTGGACAGATGTCTTCTCTGGGTAACCTTGCTAAAAACCTGTGATCTAATCAAATCCCTGTAATCTATAATCCTCTCCTCTGAATATGTCACACTGAGGTCTGGCTCCTCCCGTGATTTATTAGACCAAGACCACAAGTTGCGTGTTTGACGTTTTGAGCAGTGATCCAATCTTCTGGAACACTTTGAACATGAAGAATCCTGCTTTTGACGTTCGGAAGAGCATCTAGAGCACATCCAAATGCAACACACTTTCTCCATGAAGCCTTCGAAGCAGGCACAGGCTGTGCAGAAAAATTGTTGTAGGGTTAAACATTTTGTAAAGTGTGGCTCAGTTAAGTACCATTCCGGGTTGTTTGTGAAGCATGTTGTACATACTCTAACGTTACACTGACAGCAAAGTTTAACGCCTGACCTTCGTTGGTCCTTGTTGCTTTTAACCAGCGTGACTAAGCAAACAATACATTTGGAACCGGAAAGTTTAAGATGTTTACCACTGAATTTCCCAGCGTTCCTATAGTTGACTGTGGATACTCTCCTGTATAAGTTTGTTGATTTTCGGACGGATTTCACCAGTGTGACTTTTCGTTTTTTGTCACAATCTTCCAGCAGACCCTCTGGAACTTTACCGGTGAAAAAGGGATTGTCTCAAATGGAACCGACAGATCTATGCTGCAGGCTGTTCAAAGCCCTGACGTTGGAGCCTGTCCCTGTGATAGAAGACATGGTATATGTCACTGGGGCTGAAGGTGTATGTTTGAGGGATATAACAGAAGACATGTTGAACCCTTGTCCCGAGCACAGATTTAATTTTAAACAAACTGTGTCAATGTTGCTCAATTGCGCTTCAATGAATAAGCAGTGTTCTTGCAAGTCATATCATTCCGCTGGAAATAGAAAGACAATGTTGGCAGGAACTACTAAACGTTCTCTTAATGTACACACCCACCCTGAAACCGCTAATGGTAAACCTCCAATCGGAGGATTGGTAGGCGTGGAGAAGACCACTTCCGGTAACAGTAACAGTCGACACCTGCAGAGTCACAAAATTTTCCAAGACAAATCCAAGCCTCTACCTCTGTGGGGCTTCGAAATTGACTACCTGGTGACAGCGTACTGGTGGATTATGCAAAACAGAAGCCTCTATTACCCCAAGTGTAGCAACGCTGTAATTGTGTATCAATTGAAACGGTCTGCAAGCCTGCCACCTGGTCTGTACGTATACAGGACTCATCTGGCTCACTTTGGATGCACAGCTGAAAGACCCTTGAAGGAAGTGGAGCAGTTCAACTTTGACAGCCATTCAGATGACTTCGGAAAGTGGGATGAGCTACCCAGCTCAATTGCCATCGACATGTTCCCAGGTCGTGACAACATCAGCGTTGTTTACAAAATCAAACGATCTCTTCAAATTCCTGTACCTGAATATGGGGACAGGCTGTATGGAGAGGCAAGAGCCATGGGGATAGTCGACCCGAGTACGCCTGGACAAGGATGCGCGTATCACAATGTAGCCATGCGGACCAAAGACGCGTATGTCATAGATCTACGTTGGAATGGGTTCCACACTAAAACGGCATGCATCAAAGCCATACCTAGATTGAACGGACTGCAGGCTGTAGTGTGGTCCAACCACAATGTCAACTGTCAGGATGTAGAGAGTGCTGTATTGCAGTGGACCTTTGGTTTGTTAAACGAACTACCTATAGAAGTGCAGATGATAGACTATAGCTAGGAAACGCTTGGAGTCATGTATATGCAGATGGAGATGGACACATTTCCTGGAGTTCTATCTGAGCCCCCTAGTAGGAATGCATCGTTCTTCATACACGCACACTTTATTGGGGACTTTAGGTTGGCAACAAATGCGATCGGTGACATCACAGGCCATAGAAGTAGAATAGGCTCACCCTGTCTAAACGTGTCGACTTTCACTGTATGGTACATCTTACCTGATTTGAAACACCGTGCACCTACACCCTTTGACTGCGGCGTCAGACACGAGTGTGACTTGGTGGTCACAGAAGAATTCAAAACATCATTTCGAGAGTGGACTTTAAAACAAGATGGATGCAGCTGCCAAGGACTGGCTGTCCAGTTCACTCTGTACTACGATGCCAACACGATGCAATACAAGACCATCATATCACACACAGTCATGGCCAATGACAGCACATTGACATTTTTCAGACTCTGAATAAGGTAACATTTATCATGTAGTTCTGTAACACCGCTACAATACACAATATACTGTGGTGACCAAGGGGTGTAGCCAAGAGCGAACAGCACAGAACTACTCGAAGCATGGTTTGTTGTACGAAATAATAGGCGTTTATTAAAATAAATGACCCACAAAATACCAAAAAATAAATACAATTCTACCTCGGCCGAGGGGATGTTCTGGCCTGGTCCGGCTGGACCCCCACTCTTCACTGAAAAACACAGAGTAGCAGTTGGTTAGATTACAGCCGTAAATATGTGTTTACGAGTGCAGCTCCTACTCACTTCTCGTGATTGTTTATTATTTGATTGTTGAGTTTTTTCTGCTATTGTTTTATAGTGTCTACAATGGATTACCAGGACGAGGTGGTCAAGTGGAAACTCGCAGCCTCGGTTCTCCACAGGGGAGCTCTCAACAATTGTGAAAAGTTCAAATTTACAGAGGATGCCATCAACTATTTGTGTAGCTACCAAGAAGGGCAACACAAAGCTGTGCACCCTGGAACTGTCACACGTCAACATCACAACTACCACTACCACTCTGACAATTTACCCGGCCGTGTGGGACTTAGTAACTTTTTCTGGAATAGAGTAGCTAATTGTTGCGTACTGTGCAAGTATGTGAGGATGACACAGACCGGTGTGTTTCTGCATAAGATGACAGATAATGTCAACCCTGAGAGTGTCCCAGATGGAGAACTGAACTTGCGTCGCTTGGAACATCTGGCAGTTATGCACACACCTTACTTTGTCATGTTGTTCCTAGACCTCGTGGAAAAGAAACGCTACGGCTTTCACAAAAATGGCAGTGGTAGACACTGTATTGCCAATTATGTGTTTGAAAGACTCACAGAAGACGGAGAGGCTTTCGGAGAGGAGGAAGATTCTTTTAGATTTCTTAAGCTATGGTGGAGATTTCAAGACAGACGAAGCTCTAGGGAACTGAACATCTCTATCCCTTCATATCTCGAGTTGCACAAGTGTGGAAAGGTATGGAATTCCAGGATCGACACGTTTGCTAACAGGAAACCTGAACCACTTTACAACTTCCTGGCGACAAGTTGTCTCTGTCATGACATATCATCCACCTGCTCAGTGACTTACTCCAGCTGTGACAGTGTCTTACCTGTAATGAGCACAGTGTCCAACGGACAAGTGTCTACATTCTCATTTAGAGTTTTGGTTCCTAGGTTGCACATAGAAGACATTCTGCATTCAGTTGTCAGGGCATGCAATACCAGGCGAACTCTGGGCTGTGACACCTATTGCAGCAGCATGTCAGAACCCAGGCTTGATTGTCTAGCTTTGGAAGACGTGGACCATCCGAAGGCTGTGATGGTGCACGTCGTGACGACTCTGAATTCTAGATGGCAAACTTTAAACTCTTGGATGATTAGCATGCAAGGTAAACCTCTAGATTCTCAACTGAGTTCTAATATCAACAGGGTTTTTCTGGGGGTAATGGGCTCTCTTAGAGGTTTATGTCTGCTAGACAAGAGACCTCCACGATACCTGTATGCAGAGACACAGGGTCGAGAGTCTACACTTGCCACAGCGTTCTTTGTCAACTGTGAAACTGGAGAAGTTCTATCATTGTTGACATTTGTATCAGTGCCCAGAATGTACAGGTCTTCTAATATTGACAAGGACGAGGACGATTTCCGCAGGGCTTGTGCCAATCTGGCACTCTCTACGCTGTACGCAAATGCGACTGACGAGTATTTCTATACCAAACGAAAGGAGTGGAAAAAAGTATGGCAAGGCTTCTCAACAGCTGAACATTCAGGAGTCTCTGGAGGTGTCGCGAGCTACACTACAGATAACTGTGGGTTGGAGACGACCTCTGCGATTGTTACAGTACAAAGCTTTTGCAAAACTGGTTTGCTTGATAACGATATGTGGTATGCATTGGGACCAAAAGAAGCAGGATTAAGAGACATCAGCAGTTTCGAATCACCTCATGTTTGGTTGGGTGGGTGAGCAATCTAGAACATTTGAAGCTCTGCAGAATAAGCTGCTAGCTTTGGGCTTCAGATCTCCCCTACGTGTCAGTGTTATAGAAGCGCTGATGGACAGTGAAGCTTCTAGCATTCGAGGTATACAGCAGGGCTTCACTACACCTAACCCTGAGTTGTACCAGGGGTTGAGTAACGCACTGACAATTGCTAAAACAACAGCTTTGTCATATTACACACCCGTAGTAAGTTCCAGCAAGTCATCCAGCTGTACTATGGGGTATCCACATGGACACAAACGCGCTAATAACAGGCTTAGCCGTGAGATGTCAGATGTCACCACCTCTGAAAACACTGCGAAACTCTTAAGAGAGTTAAGCATGTTGTTGGATGAGAAACTGAGCCGCAGCTCATCGTCCCCCTCTCCGGCGGTTGCTAAACCTATGGAGGAGGTTTATCTAGACGCTGCAAATTCTCAGAAAACCACCAACCCTTTAAATTGCAATACATGGACTGTTAGTACGCCTCACACAGACATCTTCACAGACTTGCACTCAACTCCCACTGTGAACACTGCAACATTTGAAGTGACATTTGAGAATGTAAAAGTTAGAAGACACCCGATAACAGAAGTGACCAATAAGGACACAAGAGCATCCAGCATGTGGAATGCACACATTGTGGGTTTTGAGTGTTTTGCCAACCCTGTCACACTGTCTGCAACTATTCCTTTCAACAGTACCACAAACGACTTTCATACCACCACTCGGGTGAATAACATCCGATTCTGTGGAAGTAACTAAGATGACATTTGACCGGTTCAAACACCGGTACATAAACTCTCCTCTGGTACTTGATAGGATTATAACAGAGAGTTTAAGTGCTGAGATCTGGGATAATCCCACCAAACAGAGTCTGTCACAATCCAATGAGTCTCGATCCCAGATTCAATTAGACCAGAATAGTTCCAGACAAGACCTGCATGTCCATAGCAGACCTGATCCGTGTCAGATGTCACAACCTTTAGAGGTGGAACATCAACAGACTTCAGAATTGACGCGAAAAAGGGAGACTATGCCCCAGGAAAGGGAGCTTTTGAATTGTAATAGACGTTGGAGATCGATAGGTTTTGACACAACAAACCTGGTGGAAAATGGATATACACCATAAACAATGACATATCTCACATGTGACAGTATCACCAACTCTAGGAGGAAGGATGTTAGAATACCATCAACCCCCGAATCTACTGAACCCATAAGTGATCCTTGTGCAAGGTTGTCTGTGCCGCCACAGTGCGGGAATTGGGTGAGACCAAATGCTATACCACCCGTGATAGCCGTGATACGCAGAGATCCCCATGATCGAACGTTGAACTGGAAAAATGGAGTGGAATCTACCACATGCAGAAGTAGCACCCTGTGTTACCCCAAAGGGCTGGTATACAAAACACGGACGCCTTCCAGTACTCTGAACTGTGAAACAATGCCGCAGACCTATCAAACTGTGAATCTAGGGAGACCTCCACATAACGGCTTTAAACATGTGGAGCTGATCATCAAAGAATTTCCAACAAGGGAAAATGCATTAGTAAACAACCTCCTGCATATAAAAAGTAAATTAACACTTTATCTTGGTGCAGTATGTACCATCCCCAACATTGGCGGGTTGTTGGCTCACAGGATTTTCACTGACGACGGACAACTTTTGAGAGTTATCTTAGATATGCACACCTCTCTACAGGTACATCCATTTGTAGCCAGGACGTTCACATTACAGTTGTCGGAGACCCCGTTTCTAAACACTCCATTGGCAGGAGTGTTCGTTGGTGAGGCAGTTGGTGAGTGGAACCTAGGCTGTGCCAATGGAATACATGTTATCCAAGAGGCAGAGAAGTTCACGCTGGCATTTCATGTCACACAATGCCTTCTTCGAGTACAGATCTTATCTCTTAAAGTTCTAGGTTTCACTATGAAGTTCATACAACCTGCAAGGATATGGAAATGGCACGATGGATTTAGAGTTGACTTGGTCGGTTGCCTGGTTGATATGTTCTACAAGTGGACAGACCAGGATGTGGGGAGGGGAGCCACAGAAGGTTTGTCTACCATCTACATGACGCTGCAACAGCTGGGATTGTTCAACTATTTGCCTGCTCTGGTGAAAAATAAACTGTCAAAAATCCATGACCCCGTTTCAAGCACTGCAAGCCAAAGAGGGAAAACATTCTGAGCATCTCGAGACCCCGTCCAACAATGACGACGTTCGTTTACTCTATAGTGTCTACAATCAATGTGCATTCACAAAGAAATGTATATCGGTTGACAGTAGTTGGGAGACTCTACTAGGCTCTCATCAATACGAAGATGTCAGGTTGCAAACTTGCGGTATGATACTGCAGCCCTATGGACCCTTCAACATACAGCTACAGAACCAAGGGTTCAGGTGGAACACAGCCATTGTAGTTGAGCCTGTTCTCAGTGTAACCCCAAACCTTGCTCAGTCATTACATGTCTTCAAGGGTAGTGCCATACCCAGGGTTTCAGTTGAACCATCAGTCGCTAACCAACAAACATCGGGCAGATTATCAACCGACAGCGAGATGGAGATGAGCACTGATACAAGCGAGCCTGTTCTCAGTGAAACCCTAAACCTTGCTCAGTCATTACATGTCTTCACGGGTAGTGACGTACCCAGGGTTTCAGTCGTAGCCCCAGTTGCTAACCAGCAAACGTCGGGAAGCTTATCAGCCTACAACGAGATGGAGATGGACACCGTGGGGGCCATCCTACAGCTTTGTGAGCCTTTTTATTTAGAACAACAGAACCCAGATTTTGAGTGGTACAAAGACAATGCAGGTGAGCCTGTTACAATTCAGACTCACCTACCACCTGTTTCGGACACCAGTTTACCACGCTCTTGATGAATGAATCTTATGAAATGGTCACTGACAATGGATATAGTGACAACTGTCCACCTCCAACCGTAGCTGATGCCGTTGAAGGACATGTCTAATGTCCATCATCCGAATGGCACGAGGGTAACACAGTCCTAGCTCATATCACAATGTCTATTGACATACAATAATATACATTATATTGTGTAGCATACGGAGATACATTTGTAGACAATTGCCTTTACTGCATGCCATTTTGAATATGCCATAAGTGTTCTTTATTGTTTTTACACAGCATTTTGTTTGTAGATTGATAACCTTTGTTATGACACGTCTGTGAAGATGCATGCCTTTGACAACTTGTTTTTATCACTGTGTAGTCACATGTTTGGTGTCACATGTTTTGGATATAATAAAAAAACCTTATTGTAGATGTCTCGACGGGCTTTATTACGTTTCAAACGCAAAGTAAATAAATACATGCAGAGTCACTAAAACAATGGTTCAACAGGTTCATAATGGTTGGATTTAATAAGGAAATGAGCAACATCTGGATTGTAGATGGGGTACGAGTATTCAGTGATCGCCTCTGACGGCTTACCATGTGCCTTTAGCATGAAGGTGACTTCATCTATGCTTAACCACCTGTTAGATTGCATGAGAAGATTATTAAGATCAGCTGCTGTTGTAGTTTTATGCAAATGCAGGTACACTTGGATCCCCTCGTCACTCTTATTTGTTAGCATGTAGTCGACAGTTTTACCAACCAACTTTTTGCGAAGCTCGTACGTGGAGTCGGCGACCAAATTCAATAGTACAGCTACCGTGTGAAATCCACAATAGTCATCTGATGGCACCTTTTTCACCTTCAAATTGTTGAGTAACATAAGCTGCTAATGTTCCCGCGTGGTGGCAGTTGGAGGTAGACTTCTCCAGAGGTAACGGAATGGACAAAGTTTGTGCAATCACACACCAGATACCGTCATTGTAGCAGATGGAACCGGGAGCCCATAATTCATTGTAATACTGGTTGCTGATATAATAGGTGTAACCATTGATATTCAGCTCCATGTTTACACGGAACATGCCACCTACGATTGCTGTGATGGGCAGAAAATCATATTCTTCATGACACAGACCTTTGTAGATAGCCTTTATGTCATTACAGACTCCAAGCGACAGCGGGTTGTTGAGATTGAAACTTTTAACTACTAGGTGTATCATCACGGCAAGAGCAGCGGGGGTGGAGGGTAGTCCGGCTTCGGTGAACTCAGATGAGGCGGCTGTGGTTGATGCCTGGCTAGTCACCTGATACGTGAAAAGCACCCACAGTGCCTCTATGAGTGTGGCGTAGTGAGTTTTACACCCTCTCGTGTCCATCACAGCTGGTTTCTTTGCGTAGACGGTGGAGGCGATGTTTGTCATACAAGGGATTGACACGGTCGGTGCTGACACTCGTTTAGTGTTATGGTGCGCATTGTCAAGTTTTGTCATAGTTAGAAATGTGTTATCTTTGCAAAATCCTAGCTTGTCTATATGATCTACCTGTAGCCCCTGACATATATAACGGTAGTTGCTATTGGCCACGTGTTCAGGTTCAGGTGTCGAGGATGACTCGTCTTCGCTTGTCGGAATGTCATGGTTGGGTTGAATGGAGTCGCCTGTCGTTGACTTCATCGTCTCATTTGACAGCCTATTGCTGTCGGTATCTAAACTGTGATATGTTTCGTACGGTTCATCCTTGATTGTTTCACGTAATAAATCCTCGACCCCAACATTATCCTGGTTGGTATCGAAAACCCAGAGTGATTTGCACCACGGATCAAAACAATTGTCAAGTCCGTGCAGAGCCTGGGCAATTTGTCTACTGTGACATTTAGTTGACGTGCCCTTGATACTACTATGAAGCCCTTGTGCTATATTGCCAAGATATGCGAAAGGAACTTTGCCATGTTCGACGTACGACTCATTTTCACACTCTTTGGCAAACCACACGTCTCGAAACTCTATTGCAGTCTTGACGCTACTCGGATTCAGGTTCAGCCTTTTCATGTAAGGTAACTGTACCAAAAGCTCTGGACCGTATAGTTCTGCTATGTGCAGGATAGTGTCTGTGTTGAGGAGATCCCCGAAGACTATTTGTAAAGCTTGTACTACTTCTTTACCATCAAAGAATTCAACATAAGTCGACCCTTCAATCCCCTGCCCTAGTTTCAGAGCTGCACATAGGTGTTTGTCAGCATCCGAACCTGTGTAACACACTTTCTTCTTCAAGATGGGTTGCGTGTGCACCGCTGTTGCGTACACCAACATATACCACGCCGCAAAGTATAACAACCCAGCTGAGGTAGTGTAGACATCGACACTGTTGTTGTCAGATTTTTCGCCGCTAAACACCCGTAGTCCGCAAGCTGCAAAGGTTAAAGCTATGGTGGAGTTCACCAGTTGGTCAGGTGTACCATCACCCCTTCCCGCGAAGCACTGTAAAACTCCGTTTTGAAGGATATCTATCATAAGGTTACTTTCTGATTTGCTTATAATATTGAAACCAACTAGAGTTTTCAAAGGAGCCGTGAAGTAGTTCATGTAACGGCCATAGCTGACTTTGACAACCCCCCCAGTGCTCATGGGTGTGAAACGTTCTAACACTTCTGAAGTCACGCATCTCCACGCTCTTGCCAGCAACTCGAGTATGTAGACAGGACTTGGTGACACGGGGAGAGCTAGTGCTTTGAACAATTGGTAACATGCCCTGGTGGAGTTGACAAATACAGGCCATATTAGGCCTGAGAACTTGTTAGTGTTAGGTGTCGTCAACGTGAGTTGGTCAAGGGCCAGAGCTGACACTCTAGGGAAGCATGACACAAGAGCTCGTACAATAGTATCAACCTCTTGGGCCCTGGCTTCCGTGGTGTCAGACGCTTCGGTTAGGACATCAACAGAGATCAAGATGTTGAAATCCTCCTCGCTTCTAATCGGATAAACGACAGGGTTTTCCTTAGACGCAAACCCGTCGTTCCGCATAAAAACTTCTAGCATCTCAGAGTTAGGAACACAGTGACATTTCTGTTTCGGTTCGTCTATGGTATCACTCAGAGTTTCACACCAGACAGAGAGATGATCATTGGCGAACATAACAACAAGAGCCTCTAAATCAGACAGGGATCCTTTAACCTTGTAATCCTGGAAACCCACGGTGTGTAGCATGATAGACTTAGTCCAAACGGCTATCAGTTTTCCAACGTCGTAGCCCTGTGGCTCATGGATGTGATACAGAAGCCAGCATAGTTGAACTACAGCTTCATTTCGTACCAGCCAATCATGCTGCTTTGAAGCCCCTGCAGCAGCGCATTCCATGAGAAACACGCAAGATGTCAAAAGTAGACTCTTACAGCCGGCACATTCGATCTCCGTAATGCGTTTTTCTGAGCATCGCACTGCCTCCACAGCGGACCAAGGGGTATAGCCACACCATCTCATCTTGTCCAAGATGGATGTTATACTTTTGCGACTGTGAACGCTGCTACTTTTGTCAGGACACTTTCTGTGGAGAGTGAATACCATGCGACGGTTTCTGGTCACAGTGACACTCTTCCAATTGTAAAACTTCTGAGCCCATCCGAGTTTCAACTCGTTGTTAGTTTCCCCGAATTTCTTCCGTTCTTTGATCCAGTCCGAACGTAGGATTATGTGGAGTATTGGTGCGAGCATGGCGTCACAGGCAAACGGTCCAAACAGTTCTAAAGCTTCGCTTATGTTATTTTTCTTCAACAGCCACTTATTTGCCAAATACAACAACCCATCGTCATTCTTTTGTTCAATGACTATTCTGTTTAGTTCTGGCAAATGCATGCATAGCACCCCAGCAAGCCTCAACCTCAAGACCGACTTTACACACTCTGACATTTCAGATAGCCATGTGCCGTTAGGGGAGACATCCCGCCTGTGTATCGCGCCTTGGAGAGCTATAATGTCTCGATCTGGATCTACATAGCGCAGGAGGGTTTCAGACTTGGTAAATTGACAATCTGTCCAAATCGACTCGTTGGTCATGTCCAATGCTTCTATATAAGGTACCATATGCCCAGATAGCGCTACATCAAGGGGGATAATAGGTGTACTGTATTTGAGAGTAGATGATGGGTATGTCACCCCTTTCTGGATCTTGTAATTGTGGCAGAGTAGACATGACTTGTAATCGTCTTCTTCAGTATTCTCATCAACCTTCGTATACAACAGGTAATCACAATCCGAATCCATAGTGCAGACACATTATCCGCAACATGTATGCTCTATATTAGTAGCTGCCCACTCCATATATTACCAGATAAAGGGCAAGGTTGGTCAGTACAGAGGCTTCAGCTCTGCTAACCGACACTGAGTCATGGAATCTCTGAGCTGGGATTTAGTCTGATCCACCTGCAGCTGAAGACAGCCCTCATTCATCGTTAGCTTTCTCACTTGGGAAACCAACATAGACCTCTCGTAGAGTAAAGTTTTCACTGACATCTCTCCCACCCCGACTAGAGCCTCCAACACTGTGAGGTCACTGCGGATATCAAAATACAAGTCGGTCATGTGTGCATCCCAAGTCCACTTCTGTGAAGTACAATCTAGTTGATTACGAATATCCTCTATTGCTGCATTGACCACCCCTTTGCGTTTGTCAAAGTCCGTAGGTGCTGAGGATAAATTGATGTTTATGATTTTCAGCACATCGGCGCAAGCTTTCCCTACAACCCTAGGGGTAACATTACCCACCTTGTGTAGCATGCGAGCCACGTAGGCTTTTGCCTCAGACCAAGGCTCCCCGTGACTCAAACCCGGCCTGTCGCAAGTCAAGGTTATAAATTCCATCATTGTGATATCTCTTGATACTTTGGAACGCATATCTATCCACACTTCTATATATCGAACGTAGAGATTAATGTAGTGATGGAGGATAATCCTGAGCGTCTCACTGTCCGTATTGCATGTGTTTAAGGCATCGTGTATCGAAACGATGGTGTGATCACACTTAGCATCTTTCGCATCAGTTTGTTTTTGGACAGCCTCCTTCACCTGTTTCTTTGCTGCCAGACGAACCATCTCCTGCACGAGGTTGTTGCGCCCTAATGCAGCCTGTACCATGTAGTGGAGATGATCGTAACTTGAATTGATTCGGGATAAGTTCGGGATACCGCTCCAGGACTTTTTTGAACCCAGTCATGAGCTCAGAAACCGTATTTGTGTAACTACTCAAGACACGTCTGTAGTTCTCAGCTGCAGACTTGCAATGTGTATCGTATGCCTCACATCGCATGCATTTACCATCAAAACCGGTCGTTTTTACATGATGACCTTGTACTGGTGTCTTATCACCATCTGGGTCTCCGTCCATCCACTTTCGGGATCTCCATAATGGAAGACTACTCTGGTCATCTCTGGAATGTCCAATGTCATTGTGGCGGTAATAATAATCATCATCATCGTCATCATCGTAGTCCATGTCAGGATGAAGTATTGACATACTCTCTTCGCTGTCACTGGTTTCAAAATGTATGACTTTAAGTGGAGTTTTAGGTGTTTCATCATATGAATCCTCTGAACTCATAACAATGTCATGACCATTGTGGCCACTCTTCCTTTCGCATTCAAATTCAACCGACCCCTCTTGCATCGATTCCACAGTGCTCACCTTGAAACGATGTATGTGACAAGCTGGGTCTGCGTTCTCAAATGACATCACATCATCGTTTAATCCTTTGTCGTATTCCAAGAAGATATTTTCAATCACCTTTGTCAGAGTAGTCGACAAGGAGAGAGAATGATCAAATGCGGAGTCTCTCTTCCAGAGAGAAAGGGGGGTTGTGAGGCTGACCATCGTCTCGATAGAAGCCTGCTAGTTTGTCAGGGACAAACTCTCACTTGACAATGGCGTCCAACTGTTATAACCTGCAATCTTTTTGCATGTGTGATAAATACATCTTCTACATCTACACTTGCCTCAGATGGGGAAAGCTCCATCTCAGTGAGGAAGAACGCTCGTCCTTATTCGGAAACCGCTGTGATGTATTCGCCCAATTAGATCCGAAATGGTTAGTGAAGTTTGTAGTGAGGTGCAGGGTGATTTACCAAGGGAAACTGCAAAGTTATCTGTCTTTCTCACCCCTTAGGATATCAAATGAAGTATACAGAGTGAGGACAGATGGTGCCACTTTCACAACGGTCGATGGTAGAGGTCGTGTGGTGCAAATCGAAAATTTCTTAGACCCCTGTCTACCTAGGAAACTGTCGGTTGGAGATGAAGCGTTTGCAGTTTTTCAGGACACACTAGCCGTCTTCTCGGGCATGGCTTTCAGGATACAAGTAAGTGGAAAACGTCTCTTTCACTGGCGACCTGTCGAGTCTCAGACTCCAATCACAACTTGGCCGATTTGTGTTTAAAATGGCAGACATGTTACACCGTCAAGGAACTTGACATTCGAGGCTTGAAAGTGGGTTTGGGTTGTATCTACACAACGGATGGTTTATCGCTATACAGATTGGTTACCTCGTGGAAGACAGATATATGTTTGAAGTTTGACGAAGGTTGTCAAGTGGAGATAGTACGCACGCTGTGCGCTCGGGTTATGGGTGACTGCAAGTTGGGAGTGGACTTCAAACTGAAATGTGTTCTACCCGATGGAGGTAAAGGCTTAGATCTGAGAGAACTGGACCCTCTGGAACCGGGCTGTGTGATGGGAGACATCCCTGTCCCCCCGGAGATTAAACGTGATGATCTTGAGAGTGAAGAGTCCGACATCCTCAGCGGATGTGACCGCGAAGCCTTAGTGTCTCTTGGAGACATGACCAGGGTCCCCTCAGCGTTCTCCATTCTTACAGAGAACAAGAATGTTATAGTGTTGCGACATATATTAAGAGATGCTGTGGTGGTAATACCCAAAAGTAGGGCTTGTATAAAAAATGACTTCCAGGGGATATTTCATCTGCAGACATCGCCTCCGAGTGGATATATAACCGAATGGTTCCCCTGTGGTTACTCTCTTTTTAGAGTCGAAAGGGGTCTCCCCGGCATCCCTCCTACCGTGATATGCCGCAACGCCAACAGAGATGAGGAAGACGGATACCCACGAAAAGACGTTTCGGCGGGCCAAGTGCCAACACTGCACGTTATCAAAAGCTCCAAATATCACAGGGTCCTACCGAGAGGCTTCAGGTCCAGCAGTCACCTATTTAGTCAATCAGTATGCCTGCTACCTGGGAGAATGGAAATTGTAGCCCCGGAGATGCTAAGGTTCCCAGGGTGTGTTGCTATCATGTACGCCTTCCATGTCTTTAAGTGGCTAAGCGTATTGGACTCTGATGTTCATAAGATCCCTCTCCTGCTTTCGTTCATGACAAGCCTGAAACTGAGAGAGGTTCAGGCTATGGTCCTGTCCTATCTATGTCTGACTGAATCATTTGTCACATTAGATAAGAGCTGTTTCAGTCTGACGGTGAAATCCCATTCGGTTCTAACAGAACTCAGAAAGATCGTATCCGTCAATCCAAAAGTACACCCAGGCCTCGCAGCCTTAGATTTTTCAACTGGAGAGAAGGTAATGTACGAGGAGCTGGAAGATGAGATATTGCGAATCCGAGCGGGTTTAGTCAGTGAGGAGGGAAAGGAGACAGACGGAGCCGACTCGAATGGACGATGGGGTCGTGGTTCTGGTTGTGTATCAGACGATGACACATTTGAAGAAGATCTAATCATAGAGAATGTGTCAAAATGTATCCGCACTGTTCACGGACAGGGAACTGGACACATGGTCCTATTTGTAGCGGAGGCTGCGGGTCGAGTTTCAAATGGATCACACTCGGGATGAGGACAGTGGGGTTGGTCGACTTGAAAATTCTAAGAGCTTGCGGTGTGTTTCACTCCAAGCACGGCTACAGTAGAGCTTTATTGAAAATGCCTAACACATATGGCGTTATACCTGAACCCCGCTGGTTAGGACAGCCCACGTTGCTTACGGACGACTTGTGTATAGCGGATGAGAGACAAAGAGTCTTACCAGAGTCCTTGCTCTGCAGCAGTGAATGTGTCTTTCAACTCAATTACTCCCCCCAGACCATGAAGATGACAACTTTTACAGTTGACACGGAGAAGAGTGTAGTCTTAGAAATGTCAAGGCTAGAACAAGCGGTGTGCAGCGAGGACGCTAGAGGTTACCAGGAACACAAACTCATCTGTCTCTTCAGGACCTGTCGCAGGAAGGAACAACACTGTCTATTTGATGTGACGATCAATGATATCTCAACTGGACACATTGGATGTGAAGAACCTGTGTATGTACAAGAGAAATTGGCTTAGCCTACAAAGGCGGAAGATGGACTCGTCAGCCGTCACATCGACCATAGGAGATGGGGAGTTTTTTCCCTCTATCGATATAGCAAAAGAATCCGATTTGGAGGAGAGTGAAGACGACATGCTATCTTACCCCTTGGCGGAATACAATCTCCACCTCTTGATTAAACCTTCCCCTAATCGACACTCCATGATTAGACCTGATAGGAGCCAGGGTGAATGTGGCTCCGTCTATGAGGCGTGTTTAGATGAAGCTGTGCTGCTGGGACATTGTGCCAGGGTTTTTGCCACACGGGGTAGTGAAAAGAACTTTGACGTAAGCGTCTGTTTAACATGGTTCTACAGATGCGTACACCCCTGTGTACCAGACATGACCGTGGGAGATGTTATGCTCGACTACGAGTTCACCCTGCAAGGCAGAGGCAAGTTGTCGCCTGTCTATGCTCTTCTTAGCCATTTGGCAGAAAGCTGCAGGATCAACTCCTTCCCTGTCTGCAAGTTGATCACCCTCAGTAGGCACAGAGGCTCATCAGTGTGGAGGAGGGGTGCAGACGTACCCTTCCACTCGCAAAAGATGAGGATAAATACGATAGGTGCCTTCCTATGTGCTCAAGATCACAGGTTGTCGCCTTTGATGGCGAGGTGTTGTAACCCAAAAGCCTCTACAGGGCTCTGAATTCTGGAATGGTTGTACATTTTTGCCTCGTGGAGATGAAGAAGAACTCATTTTGCGCGCATATTCTATTACACTCGGTCCCGTATTTGAATTCGAGAGGGTAAATAATTTCCCGAGTAAGGTTAAGATCAGTCTGGGGGATTGGAAATTTATGCAGTTAGCTAGCAAGTCCCACGATGTCAACCGTTACCCGTGTACCACAGTGATAGACGGTTACACTATAGCTTTTGCTTCAGAATCTCCTCTCTTCTACCTGAGGAAGAATGGACCTTTGTTGCAGAAGCTGGAGTCTGTAGCGGTAGTCATAGATAACAGCTCATCATATAGAACAAATGTGTTGAAGAAAGAAGATCCAGAATGGCCAGATCCCGATCCAATAGATGCTCAAAAACACAGTAAGTGTAAACATAAGAGTGTTGTAATTGACCAGATGTTCATGCGCACCGGATACAGGGACCCCTTAGAAGGATACAATGTGAACATGAGATCTTGGAACAGCCTGATAGCTACTAGATGGACGTTCAAAAAGTCCCCCGTTGGAACGTCTACTTATCGGGATTGGGAGCTAGACTACCCCATCTCCGACAGCCTGATTGTAATAGGCGGGGGGTGTTCCAACATTGATACTGTAAAGTGGCTTTGTGATGCTCCGCCTGGCAGGTTTTATTTGGAGAAGAACAGTCGCAGAAACAAACAAGAAACTCTTGCAGGTCTCAGATGTCTGGAGATTGACTCTAGGAGAGCTCGAATCAAAGATCCTAAAGCGTGGAGAGGATTTGACTCCTTGTGCTGTCGTGTGCTGACATGTCCTACTGAAAAGGTTTGGACCAGAGGTGTTTGTAAGGTGGTCAACAAAGGACTGAATACCTTCAGACGTGAAACTATTGTGCCGATAGCTAATTTGATTTTAATAGTGCAATCTGGAGAATGGTATGCTTCCCCTTGTCACTATGACAATCGTCATGATGATGACAACCAGCTGCACGATCAGGTGGACGAGACTCTGTTTATACACACCGAGATTTGCTCAGCATCAGAGTTGATTACAGCTTTAGCTTGTAGAATGCTTTCAGGTGAGGTACATGAAGACCTGGAGATAAAATGCGAAAGACGTGGGGTGTACAATTACCTACAGCGGGCACTGGTATGGTTTGCAGGTGCCACGGGGCCTTTCAGATCACGGACGGTGACTATATTCACACATGAGGCAGACTCGATGACAGATGTGTGGAGCTACACTTTACCCCAGGGTTTAGACGTTCTGAAAACAAGTAGAACTGGATATCTCGTATCATGCAAGCCGCAGTGTTGCGATAAGGATGATGTTACTGTTCTGATGACCAAGTCTAAAGGGGTTATTCGTGTTAGCTGTACTGGCAACCTAGTGCTACATTCTAACCCGACAAGCGTGAACATTTCTGAGTTGCAAGGAGAGCCAGGTTTACATGTTGTCATTAAGACTCAAATTGACAGTGTGACAAGCTGTGATAGTGACTGCCCGGTAGTGTACGTTGCCTGCAACCGTTCGCTGGCAGCATTCTGTAAAATGTGCTGCGTGCCAAAGGGTGTTAGAGGGCCTGAAACCTGGAAGAAATCATTACCGTGGTCAAAGAGGGATCCTGTTTCATTCTGCTTGAAGGTGTCTGAGTTAAAGTACAGGTGGGAGTCAGGAATGTCTGATGTTAAGGAGGCTCTTACTCATGACATTGAGTTTTCTTATAGTCACAGTAAGCAACTTCGAGACTGGACGAGGTGTTCTGATGGAAAACTGGTACCGAGGAGAGAGCGATTTTGGTACACGATTAACTACAAGAAGTCATTTGCTAGATGCTATGAAAGTCAAATTGTGAGCAATGTTGAAAATAAAGATGACTCGTCTAACATAGATTCCTGGAATGCAACCATAAACGAAAAGGGCATTTTTGGTAGGGTTGAGGAATGTGAAATTGAAGAAGAGGATCATGTTGATGCTGACCCGACAAAGCCTGAGGCAATAAAGCCGGAGTCCGTGAGGCCCAAGGCCTCGAGGCCCAAGGCCGTGGCGTCCAAGGCCGTGAGACCAAAGACTGTGGCGCCCAAGGCTGTGGCGCCCAAGGCCGAGAGACCCAAGCCCGTGAGGCCCAAGACGGTGGGGTCCAAGGCGGTGGCGTCCAAGGCCGTGAGACCCAAGGCCGTGAGGCCCAAGATGGTGGCGTCCAAGGCCGTGGCGCCCAAGGCCGTGGCACCCAAGGTTGTGACGCCCAAGGCCATGAAGTAGACGCTAGTGGGAGATAGTGATGCGGGAGATAGTGAAATCGAAGAAGGAGCTGGCGAAGAAGAAGAAGAAGAAGACATCCTCGAGCCTGTCACGGTTAGATGCGAGTGGCACGAGAGGGGGGTGTCTAGTTACGTCTTACTCAATTCCTGTCTAGAGGTAGAATTAGTCCCCACTCTCCCTCCAAAAGAAGGACATGTGTTCTTTGAACCTGTCTATAATGATGACTACAAGACACGTGTGACATTGGATGACAAAGGCAAATTGATAAGATATTACAAACCTCATAAATTCTTCTCACTGATATATGATATTTACACTGTGTTAATTTACGGTTGCGGATTGAAACCGGTATTTTCACACAAATCGTCGGATGTGATAGGGGGTAGGGTTCGTAATCTGGTCATCGGATCGCTTTCACTAGCTGACAGATTATCCCCTTATGTATATCCCAGCCGCCCGAAAATTACAATTGTTGTGTGCGAGGGCAGAGAAGAAATGTTGAAGCTGGCTCGTGAGCTCAGCCACTGTATCATTGTGACAACTGGCACTACGTCATACACATTCAGGGAGTTACCTCACAACCTAGAGAGCGAGGCCGGCTTGCCATGGACCGGGAGCGACAAGTTTACCAGTGACTACATCCTACCCGAGAAGTTTATTGCTGACACCGGTGTATCCGCATTTAGTCAACTGACAAAACTTTGGCCTTCCCTTTCAATAGAACCGATGTGAAACATCCAGCCTGCTCACGAGATCCCAGATGGATAGGACTCATGATGTGTCTGGCGGAATGGAGCGGTCAGAAACAAATCGCCGATGCAGTAGCTCCAGGGGCGTTGGAGGCTCTGACATCGACTATCGTGAAGGTCCAGAAATTATACTGAGAACGAGTGACAATTTAGCCTGCAGAGCGAGGTTGCTAGGAGAGACTGACTCGCGACTACAGAATTTTATAGACTCGTTTGAAGAACCTAAACGGTCTTCCTTGACACCTAAATACCCTTCTACTCAACAGGTGAATGAATACACAGTGTGGCTCACGGTGCGAGGCATACAAAAAGGAGACTGTATAGTTACTAACCCAAACCAACCACTAACACTGTCTGAAGCGGTTGATGTATACTCCAAGCTGAGCAGAGAATTCATTACGTGTTCCCACCAAGAGTCGATGAACACATTGGATTCTCTGCAGGATTTCCTTTCACTCATGCTTCGTTATCCCATGATGCCGAAGTTGGCTATGGACACTAAGGAGTGTCCGGAGTGTTACTTTGAAACAGAGATAACTCTCGACACATGGGAGGATGTGAAGAGTAAGATTTTCTGCTACCATTTCACACTCAGACATGAGAATTTCCCCTTTGGGCAAACCCACACTCGCGATAATGAGGACGACCCCCGTCATTTCAACATTGACGACAACTGCGAAATGTCAACGGCCAGACCTTGCGGTCGTGTGTTCATAACGGATACAACGAATGACAGTTGCGATGAGCGTGAGAGTCTGAAACCTATCAAGTTCCTCCACCAATTGGAGTCTCTCAAAAGACGGGACGAGATAATCAAACAGAAGACGTTGGGTAGAGAAATGTTCCACCGGGTCAAATCGTATAGTCACACACTGGAGGAGCTAGAGGCCCCTAGGTATCTTAGCTCGTATCCTTTAAGTTTACTCTATCAATTTTACGGGTCTCTGAATATGAGTCGCAGAAGAGCCCAGTTCCTAGCTGAGCCATATCCTGCCGCAGAGGGTGACACACTCCAGGCTCGAGTGAAAATCGAACATCTTAGAATGAGCCTAATGGCCACAGCTTCTACCGGAGACAACGACGAGTTGATGTCCTACATGTGCATGGCGTTGATAGGTCCAATCCGTAGATATAAACAAAGATACAACTTCATAGTTGAGAGAGTTGTGTTATTCAAGCACTTAATAGCGTCGGGCTTTCCTATAGAGACAGCGTGGAGTCTGTTGAAAACCATAACTGTCTCCAAGAGAGTCTCTCTGATTTCTTTACCATTGGACAAGGGGGTTGTGCTACAGTTAAAAAAAAACGTCCAACCTACCACATATAACAGAAAGATTGCTTCTCTCATATGGTTGTTCTCACACATCACTGCATATTGCACACTTCGACAGCTGAATCCTGGATACGTGCACATGGGCGACTCGCCCAATGACATATCCTTTGAAGGCATCTACATATTCGACAATGATCACCTCGGCTTCAGGTTGTCTACGGTACCCGAGTCATCAGGTAGAAACGACATTCGATCTACAAGAGGAGAAGCAGCCTCGGCTTACATGCCATTCTGACGAGTTTTGGAACTGCTTGCACTGCGAGATAGCGTTCAAGAAAGACTTCGCCGATAGAGTCGCCAAAGCCGGCCCTGAAAAGTCATACGATGCATTGGTGCAGTTCGGTAACGGTCCTATAACTAGTATGGTCAACATGCAATGGAAACGTGAAGCTCTGGAAATCCACAACGCTGAGCGTGTAAATTGCGCTCCTGTCAATCGTGAAAAGTTACTCAGTGAATATGTGGCAAGGAGGCAGAGTCGGCAGAAGGTCTACTCTAGGCACCAATGCAAGTCTAAGGCTACAATCAAGTGGAAAAGGCCTATCTGCATGCAAAAGAAGAAGGGGATGTCTGCGAAAACACCCAAATAACGACTGTTGCAGGTTTTAACAGACCACCATGTCTAAATAAACTGAACAGTGAACAGTTCAATTGATTGTATTTTGTCTTTATTAACTGTTGACATGTGCAGTAATGAACAGAGGGACATGCCATCATGTGATTGATAGTTTACTGTACAGCAGAGGTCGCCAACCTGTCGATCGCGATCGACGTGTCGATCTCGGAGACTTTCCCTGTCGATCTCCAAAATAATTTCAGAAATACTGATCTCCGACTAATTCATGAACGCAGAGGATTCTTAAACTGAACGCGCGTTCTCTTGTACCTGGATTTGCATATTGGCCTGTGCGTGTTGCAAAGCAATTCACCGACAGAATAAATGGGCGTTTTTTCCCGAAGACGACCTTTGAGAGACCTGCTATCCCAGGATACCTGTGGGCGTGGTTGCCGTTGGTTTGTTTATTTACCCGGCCGTGTTGTCCGCATAGTGTTAGCAAGCATGGCAGAGGCACCACGAAAGAGGGCGAAAAACTACAGTTTCCATCATGAATGGGAGGAGGAATTCATCTTTACCTTGGTAAAAGACAAGAGTGTGTGTATGTTGTGCCACCAGCCACAGGCACTGTCTAAGCGAGGGAATTTGGAGCGGCACCACAACACTAACCATCCGAAATTCAAAGACTGCTATCCACCAAAGAGCTCAATCCGCGCCAAAAAAGTTCAGGAGCTGAAAGTGGAGTTGAAGGCTCAACAGTCGCTTTTCTCACAACCTACGTCTCAAAGTAAGGCTGCAACTGAGGCGTCATTTCGTATTAGCCACATTTTGGCTAAACACAAGAGACCTTTTACAGATGGGGATTTGTTTAAGGAACTATTGACCGTCACCGCAGAGACTGTTTGCAGCACCTTCAAAAACAAAGAGGACATAAAAGCTGCATTCCGTGCTGTGCCTCTTGGTCCTACAACAGTGACACGAAGGATCGAGTTACTGTCGGATAACGTTGGTCAACAGGTGTTGGAGGACTTGTCACTCTGTGAATATTTTTCACTGCAGTTTGATGAATCGCTGGATGTAATGGACACGGCTCAGCTTGTTGTATTTGTCAGAATGGCTTTCCAGGACTTTACAACAAAGGAGGACTTCCTCACTCTTCTCCAATTAAAAGAGAGAACGAGAGGTGAGGATATTTACAACGTTTTTAAAAGCTATGTCCGTGAAAAGAACATCCCCATTCAGAAACTGGTGGCAATCACTACCGATGGGGCACCGGCAATGTGCGGTGTGCACGCTGGTTTTATAGCACTGTGCCGTAATGATCCGGATTTCCCCGACTTCATGAAGTATCACTGTGTGATTCATCAGCAAGCCTTGGCTGGGAAAGTTGTGGACTTTTCTCATGTCATGTCACTGGTGGTCAAAGTGGTAAACTCGATTCGAGCAAAAGCGCTTCAGCATCGCTTATTCAAGGCGTTATTGGATGAGCTCGATTCGGCGTATGGAGACCTGCTTCTGCATGCTGATGTCAGGTGGTTGAGTCGCGGAAAAGTGCTGCAGCGATTTGTTGACTTGCTGCCTGAGATTAAGACGTTTCTGTCGAAAAGGAACGAGGAGCACGAGGAACTTTCAACGGATGCGTGGCTACTGGACCTGGGGTTTCTGACGGACCTAACCGGAAAACTGAACTCCCTCAACCACGAACTCCAGGGAAAAGACCGGCACCTCCTCCACATGATCAGCGCAGTGAATGCGTTCAAGGCCAAACTCTGTGTCTGGACCACGAATCTGAGGAAAGGGACGCTGACACACTTTACAAACCTGGAAAAAATGTCACAGTCCATCAAAGACTCTTCTGACTTTCACCCTGAGCAGTACTGTGTGCACCTGGACAAACTGGCAGCGGAGTTCAGTCGACGTTTTGGTGAGTTAGAAATCATGAAGGATATTGCTGCATTTCTTTCAAACCCATTCCTGCCTATTAATACAGAGGAGGTTGCAGACCAATTCGAGAAAGCATTTGCTTTGCCAAGTGGAGTGGACATGGAGATGCTTGATTTGCAAAATGACATTGAGCTGAAAGCCAGGTCAAGGGACAGTGACTTTTGGGGACTTGTCAGCCGAGAGAAGTTTCCTCTCCTCAGTGCATGTGCACTAAAAGTGAGTGCCTACTTTGGATCGACCTACCTCTGTGGAATGGCATTTTCACAGATGAAAATCACCAAATCCAAGTACAGGAGCCGGCTTACTGACAGACACCTCACAGACTGCCTCAGACTGGCTGTCTCTGCTTATGAGCCAAACTACAAGGCACTCACAGACAGTGTTCAGTCACAGCCATCACACTGACTTGTCACATGAGAAATTTGTCAGTGTTGTGTTGTAACTTCAGTTTATAAATAAAACCGTTCATATCCAGCCTGCTCATTGCAAAAGTGTTTTTTCTTGTTCATATTGTTCACAAAGTGTTTGATTTCATTCAATTACAATAAGGCCAAATATAAAGTTAAGTTGTAAGTTCAGTCTGGAGTCTGTTCTGTCTCTCAACGCCTCAATAGGTAGATCTTCGGGTCACCAAGGCAAAGGTCGGTGATCTTTGGCCTAAAAAGGTTGGTGACCACTGCTGTACAGTCATAATACACACACATTATCAACCGACATGAACAGCATAGCAGACTCGTCGTTAAACTCAGAAAATACGGTGCTTCCTTTTTGTAGCTAGAGGTGTTACAGACATACCACCTTCTCCGCTAGTCTACCCTCGTGCAATTCATAGGTCTCTGTGGTGCAAGGGGTTTTCCTTTTCCTTGTGAGTGTTCGATTCTTCTTTAGGTCTAGAGATGTCTTCAGTTGAGTCTCTGGTTGGTTTCTAACGCCACACCAACCGAAATTCTCAGAGAGATCTCGGGAAGCCTGAATGTTAGCCATCAGCTGTTTTTTTTTCCTCTTGAGTGCCCGATCCTTCTTTAGGTCTAGAGATGTCTTCAGTTGAGTCTCTGGTTGGTCATCGGAGAGGTCTTGGGAAGTCTGAATGTGAGCCAACGAGGTCTGCTTCACAGAACAACTCGCATCTGAAATGTATTTTTCCAATGTAACCGTGACAATAACGGGTAGGAAATTGTCAAGATTGTTGTTTGACAGCAGACGTTTGATAAAATCCGGCTGGTTCACGTGCAAATGGATACAAGTTGAGAGTGTGGACCACTTGCTGTGTTTAGTGAGATGCTTATCAAAGCACATATTCACCAATGTCCTGGTGTTAAATAGGTCTCCCAGTATGCGATGCTTTAAATATGGGAAAAAGCACAACGCTAACATGACTACCATTGTATAGAAGTCAACTCTCTTGGCGTGTTTGTCATTGTATTTACCTGAAAGTCTCTTCATGAAGAGGTTGATCTTTTTGTTACAAGAGCTGAACAGTGTAGATACAGCCACAGCGCTTTTCGTAACAGCATCCTTTACAACCGAAGGCATCACTATACTGTAACCCAGTTCAGGATTGGTATTAAACGCCATCACCTCAGCCAGCTCAAATATCCTCGTCATCCAGGAGAAGGAGGTGTTACTTGAGGTGTTCAATCGCTGACTCTCTTCAATGGTACGATATTGCATACCAAATTCTTCTGTTAGCACTGTTGAGAATAACGCAATAATAACAGGCAGGCTAGCTTTGACTATAAGAGCATGCCCGTCGATGTCCGAGGAAGAGATAGTCGGTTCGTATTTGTTCCCACCGTAACCAAGCACAGCAGAATTCGATCTGTCGGACATGTAGTATGGACCTCGGAACTCCAATAGAGGTTTCTGAAAAACAAGCAGCGCTGCGACTGGACATGGTGACTCTGGCGAATATCTGTGACATGGGGTCCGCGTGGTCATGTTTCCTACCAAAAAGCAACTGTAACCCGAGCACACGTGCTTGCTGCAGTGGGTTTGGCAGACGTACCCGTGAATGTGATCTCTGAACGAGCATCCATCATCAACGCAGTAACTCACCCATTGAGGATCATCTATTAACTCCATGTGGAAATGGTTCATGGTAGATCAGCTGATACAGAGACCCGGCTGCTGTTCCTATCTTTCTATATCTTTGCTTTTCCGTATTTTCCGTCTTTTAACTTTCTGATATTGCACTTTCCTCTTGCTGTTGTATGAATGTGACCCATGAAATAAATATTCTGATTGTGAAAATAATACAATCTTGGTTAACCCTTTTATTTAATGTCTTCCCAGGCTAGCAGAGGACAGAGTGCCGACCTCATTCTAGTGGATGAAGTAAGCTTTGTGAATTCCAAGGTGCTGATGGCTGTAATACCGCACATAGCATACAGAGGACGAAAACAAGTGCACATCACAAGTCATGTCAACAACACACCGTGGCTCAACAAAGTGGTGGATATCCGTAGGGAGGACGGAGAACCCGCTTACCACGTAGTGTCACAGGGCTTCAAGTGTAGGTATCACGAGAAGGACCCAGGTCTAACATGCTCCTGTCTTGGAGTATACTGTCCCAATCATATAACAGTAGACAACCACCTGAAGCAACTAATGAACATGATAACACCAAGGGGATTCGAGAGTGAAGTCACAGGCAGCAGCAGTACATCGTCTGCCGACACAAAGACCGACAGGACCACCCCCTTTGAGCCATCGATCATAAACAAATTCCTGTCGAATAACAGCTACACTCTGGAATACATGACTCGGGCCTCCGTGGAGAGAGTTTACATCTGCCTCGACCCGACCTTTGGAGGGGGTTCCAGGTCCTGTGCGGGGGTCTGCTGTGCTGTGGAATTGAAAGGTGGCAATCTAGTGGTGAGTTTTCTGTTTTCAATTGATCCTACGACTAACACCAGCAGGTCACTAAATAGGTATCCGTAATCTAGGGGTCTGTGTGGTTGACTGCTATGTAGTCTATTTGATGGCGGGGTAAGGTCCAATAGGGTGACGATGTAAGAACTTATACGAGCCTCATCCTGGATTGTTAACGTGGTCTCTGTGTCAGCAACGAAACAAGAAATCAGGTCAACTGCCTGAGCCCAGGTGCAGCATGTGCACTTGGAGTCCGACAGTCTCACCATCCATCCCGTAATCGCTAGAGATATGATGACTCGAAGAGAGCTTCTACCTCGTTCACATTCTTTGATAGCAGACATATATTTCAGGGCGCCACTGCGGATGGTATCAGCAGATGCGAACGTTGCTAATACCATGTTCTCGTAGTCCTTCCATTTGCAACTCGAAATACATTTGTTCACAAAGTATTCCGGGACACGATTGCCTATTGTAAGTGTTATAACACTCAATAACTTGCAAGGAACGTCAAGAGATGCACATTCTACGTTTTCACAGAGTCTTCCTTTTGTGTAAACAGAGATCAAGGCGTCGATCATGAGTATCCTAGCAGACGAGAAGGAGACAAGTCTACTGTAAAGGGTTCTGAGCTGTCCACAATCCATGGTAGAGTAGAAAATAATGTTGCGTTGTAATGTAGTGTATACTATCATAAATTCGTAATGCGATAGGAGGTAATCCCATGGAGCAGTCATAAGTCTTTCAACTACCTCTCGAGCAGCTTTACAAGCAGGACATGACATTTCGATTATCTACTTAAGTTGTATTACACCAATCTATATTGACAACACTGTTTAATGTATTATTTTCACCCCCTATACACTATATTCCCTCTCTCCCTCACAGGTTATGGGCTTGGAGGAATTGGAGATACGCGATTTGGATCAAGTTACTAGAGTCTACGCTGCTCTGCTAAGCGGTCACATTAGATTACTGAAACTCATGATGCCGAGAGTGATATGGAAAGGATTACCCGCCGTGATGGTAGTTGAACGAAATACCTACGTCAACGCCTCATTCGAGGTCAAATGTCTGATGGAGCAGTCACTCGTGCGATCCGGTTTCAAATTACAGTTCTATAAGAAGTGGTCACCAGACAACAATAAGTTCATGTTAGGGAAGTACGTTGGTGCCAATACCAAACTTGCTATGGTTCACAGTACAGTCTCTGCAATAACTAGACAAACTCTGTATTACTGCGACACCGTAATGTCCTTGGGATGGGCAGTGATACACGAGGCTACCAAGAAAGCTCGGATGCTCGAGTCTACAATTGGAACTTCCAAGGGTAACGGTTCTAGCAACAAGATGGGTTCCAAAAGGGAAATATTCATGTACAGGCGTTCACGAAAAGGCGTCAACCTCGCCACTGATGTAACGGCGAGTGTATTGGAGACGTGTGACATTATGTATTTACCAGATAATAGGCTCACTGACCAGCTACATGCCCAGCAAGGAAAACTTTTATTGGGGAAATTGAGAGAAGAAATGTCAATGGTCACCATCACAGAGTCGACAAAATCTACTACGGTGACGACAGGGGGTAAAAGGTCTGTGAACGGAGAATACACCAGAGACGACCTGTTGTCAGCATTCTTACTTCTGTGTCACACCAGAGATGAGATATCCAGCGGTGACCCGTTCATTAAATTATGTGGCGAGGTATATGACGTGACAGTAAAGTGACATCTATATAGTTTTATATCGGCATGCCGGTGTTGTCTGATCTGACTTAATAAAAATACACAGCTGTAGACATGATATCAACTGTCTTTATTATGAGCAAGTAAGTGTACGTTTTACAGAAATGTATTTGTCTACCCAGCCACACATTGAATGTCTATCATAAGCCATATATAAGTGGTGGGGGTTATTCGTAAGCGGAATGTCGTAACCTCAATCTTCTTCGTCTTCAGAGTCTATAAACACAACCCCCTTTTGTTTGCAGTTGACAGAGATATTTCCACCTGGTCTAAACCAACCAAACATTTGATCGTATTCTAAGCCTTTGCTACGTCGATACGCAACGTCGTCTGGGTGGTAATACATGAGAGCTGGATCAGCGTCTGAGGAGTACCCAGAATTCTCGGTGTCATCGTTGTCCTCGCTGTCCTTGCCATCGCCATCCTCTTTCGGATCAGAGTCTCCCTCAGCGCTCATGACGTTGTATTTGTTTCCTATACCGCTGTTATATTCGTAGGACATTCGCAAATGACGATCATCAGTCTTGATGGTGTCACTGTTGGTCTGTGGATCTGTGGTTGATGACATGACTGGGGTTGCGGTAGAATCCATGGCACCCAAATTAGATTTGTCACCTACAGAATAGCTGTAATTTCTATCTGATTACGAGTCAGGTTTCTTTTGTTTAATGGTCTCAGATCAGAACTCGATTGGAAACCTTGAATGTTGTCCTTCTGTAATCGGATACTGGATGCTTTTTTTGCCTTTGGCACACTATATAGTATTTTTGGTAAGACATTAGGGTTTCCATCCGAGTGTAAACCGGCGGTTGGAGAATGTGGGAACCTCCGGTCTGACAGCTGAGGAGTCCAGTTGGATTAACCGTGCTTCTGAAAATTGAAGCAGCAATTCTCTCCAAGTTTGGGTTGATAAGTGTCCACAACCATATCAGATGGGACAGCCGCAGTACGGTATGCGAAGTCTGGGCTTCTGGATCGTGTAGTGACACTATTCTGCCACAAATGTTGTGTATTATTCTGCAGTCTGGACATCTCACCATCTTGAAGAGTCGAACGCCCGGACACATTCAACTTGTTTGTTTCCTACGAGTTCCTTATGGTCACATAAATTGTTCAGTGACACCCATAGCTCGTAGAGCGTTTACTGGCATGTTGTAAAACACCCAAAATTTCATCCCATCAAATTTATGACGTTGATTATTATGCCTATATTTATCCAAGAATGTTTGGATACTAAAGTCCATATCCATCCCTCCAGATGTAGGCGGTCAAGTGTATGAGGCAGAAAAGACAGTTGCTTGTTTGTCCGGGTAGTCTTTACACAGAATTGAGATTTAGTAGCTGGGTAATAACACTTAATATTTGGTTCTATTCAGGGTCTTACTGCACAGTTCTATTTTGTTGTCAGGTTCCGCACTGTTCACTATTCCGCACTGGTTACTGTCTGCTTGTCTTTATTTATACAGTCCTGATGTCTGACGTATACGCACGGAGCTAACTTTTATCTTGACATCAAATCAGTGTGGCTCCAACGGTGGATTCAGTCTCTGACAAGATTGTACAACTGTGGTGTTTTCGGACAGGCCCCCCGTGGTTATGGTATAGTCATAAATAAGGCTAATATAATAGACATTCTTGTAAACCAGTTACTTCTCAAGTTCAATGAAAATTGCAACTCAGAATAGTCCTCTTCCACCAACCACTGAGCGCCTAGAAGCAGTACCCTCTCTCTTAAGTCATTAGACGTAGAGTTGTCTGTGATGAAGCTGAAATAAGCTGCATAAAGGGGCTGTAGTTGGACGAGTAACTCTCCGCCGTTCCGTATCTCGTAGCTGTTGATATCATTCTCATTCACCCAAATTGAGTCTAGTGAGAGGACCTTCTCATCCCCTTCCGTGTTGATCGGGAGGGGGTAATTGGCGTAGAGGTTGTAAAACCTACCTTTACTCAAACTTGCTGCCTCTCCGCATATTTTAATCAGGTTACTGTGGGCCGAATTGGAGACACGCATTGTATGTCCACATAGGTCGGGGTTGGTAGTCCACAGTGACAACGCCACACATAGATTCTGTTGTCGCAGGTGGCGAAACTTGATGTCTTCAGAGAGTCGATCTACATGTACCAGTTGTCCAGTTGTGGTCAACCAGAATGCTTTCACGTCTTGATTGTAGGCTGTCTTGTCCTGTCTGTACAGCTCAGGTTGTTCACTTGTCATCATTTTACGGTTGAATCCTGTTGATTCTCTATCGGTTAACGAGCGTGGTCTATTTACCAAGTCACTGGTGTTACACCGTGGCACCCCTGAGAAAAGCCAACAGTATCGGAAGTGAATCTTCATCGGTAACGTAAACTCCATCACTGTAGCTCGTGAAGGGCCGACTCGCTCCTTATCAGTGTGACACATTGAAAGGCTATCTGTGATGCATTCACTGGGACATAGTACAACATCGTCGTCTTCGTTGGAAGTCCAGGTGAGCCCCGGTTGTAACACATCTACGGGGTTGAGATTCCAACATCGAGCGTTGTCCATGAACCCAGATGACACCTTGTGGTTGCTCAGTGAGTTTGTGATAGATCCCGTAGACAATTCTCAGTCTATACCTATTGGGATAGCTTTCGACTGCGTGAGAATGAGGCTATCTGAAGACGTCATTAACACAGAAAGACAGCATATTGAGAATGCTAGAATAACCGAGTACAATCGCCTGACACAAGACCGTCTAGCACAAGCCACATTGATAAAGAATCTTGGACTGGACGGTGCCAAGGCTAGGATGCGTGAGCTACGACTTCATGATATGTCGCTGAAGGACAAGTCTGTCTCTATCATGTATCGTTTTAAATGTCTAATAGAGAGGGTGTTTGAATACTTTCGAACTAAAACTATGAAGATGGAACCTTTTCAGGTCGAACTCCTCAGGGGTGTGGTGTTGGGTGTCACGATGAACCAGTTTGGTGATGCCCTCTACAAGTATAAGCACGCTCTTCTAGACCAACTGTGCTTGGCCCCTCTGGGTTCTGAGAACTACAACTACGTAAACCCTGCTCTCAGACACGCTTACCAGGTGGAGAAAGAGTTCTCTCGCTACGCCAACCCTTATACCCTATGTCAAATCCCGAGGCAGTGCGGAAAAACCATGATGATGAGGCCATTACTGGCGGCGGTGTTGCTACACTTGGACATCAACGTGATGGTGCAGGCTCAAAATAAACACATGTGCACCACCTTGAGAGTGGGGGTGGAAAACGTTATGTTGGAACTGCAACAAATGCCATCCTTTAAAGACGTGGAGAAACTCGTCAGCATCTGCGGTAACCCAGAAAATAGAACCTACAAATTCAGCCCGGGTTACAAAGGATCGTCCTTTGTACATTTCTTGTCTTCCAGTAACGACGTGAGTAAATGTCTACAGCTTACTCTGGTAATGTTAACCGATGTGTCTGTTTCCATACTTTTCTTTCCTTTCTGCACCGGGTCTTGTATGGTATTGGTAACATCTACGACACCCCGTATGGTGTCCCATCCCTCATGTAAGTATATTGTCTGTCCGTATATTCTAATGTGTTGATTTCTCCTAATGTTAACAAAAGTGCCTGTCTAACACATTGAAAAGTCCAACGGAAGGTGAGTTGACAAAACATGGATAAAGCAGTCATGGCCGAAAATTTCTGACAACCTACAATATACGAAAATATAATCTTCAAGAATGGGAAATATGTACACAGGTATTAATATACAGGTATTATTTTTGAGCATGCAACATTTGATATTGTATCCCTTATAATAATGGGAAATGTTTTTATCAACATTCTTAATAAAACTGCCATGCTGCCAAAGTTGTACTTTAACTCCGCTAACCCCGCCTCCTCCAACCTCTGTGTGATTTAATCCAACGGTGTATGCATCTCAGTTATATCTAGACCGCTGAGACCATTTGCTAACCAGTGAGAAGTGTGCGAGTCTAGTCTCCTGTGAATATTCACTTGGTGATGTCTGACAACTCGTCCGAGCTAAGGTAATTCAAGTCAAGTCTATATTCCCGTCAGCCTCTATTGTCCTCTGTCTTTGATGACATCGTATAACGGCGTATAACTTGAAGATGTCTACATTAAAACGGAAGCAAGTTGCTTCAAGTGATGAGGGGTCATCTTCAAAACCCCCTGTGAATTTATACTTTACTCGAGGGCACTGCGAGGATGAGTGGCACATGTGGAATATATCATGCTGTGAACTAACCCTGCAAGTAGGAGAAATTGTGCACGCCTACATTATATCCTCGGACTTCGATGATACAATTAGTCTCACCACTTCTGTACTTGCAAATTTCACTATCCCGGTGTCTGGGGAAATTACCTGCCTACTGGGTTGTGACATAAGATTTGAAGGCGATTGTTCTGAACACCTGATACATCTGCAATCGGTGGCTACTCAGGGTGATTTAGTTGACATGTGTATGTCAAAGGGTGTTAAGTGTGTAACATTTTTGAAGCATCATATACAAAGGTCTCAGGATGCGGAATATGAGCTTGGTTCACAAGTACACTCACTTTTTGTTCAGACAGTAAGCGAGATGCTCAGCAGACGCTACGACATCATGCATCATTACCCTTTATATAACCGCGCTCTCAGTCTTTACTACTCCGGTAAGGTTAGCTTGGAGCCCCCACTACTTGAAGATATGATATGTACGGGAGGACTACTGGATCTAAGTGCTGCCGCGCATCACTCCCTACACGGGATCACATTGGAAGGAAAGGATCACATCTCGTTTACAAAGTGGAACTATGCTGATAATACTGAAAATCGACACAAAGAGCAGCGTGAACCACAAGGGTTAGAGGTAATAGATGCATCATCAATAAATTGCGACAGAGACACAGTAGACTATCGTGAAAGGAATGTCGACTCAACCAAAAGACAAAGTGTCAACGAGTCGACGTGTCCAGTGTCACCTTGTCCGAGGGAAGAAATGCGCGACATCTTCACTGTCAACACGTTTGAAACTTTCAACAACCTCTCGGGAACTCTAACGGATAGGCCGACGGCTTTCCCTTACATCTTCACACTACACATGAGTGCCGATCTGACTTTTGATGATTTGGTCAACTATTGTATAAAGCGCACTCGTGAGTCTATGGCTATTCTACCACCGCGTGAAAACTGGGGCTGCGTCAACCCTGTGCTGCTTATGGGAGATCCTGTTGACCCTGTGACTGGTAGGACGCTGCGTTGCTACACGGTCACTTCCAGAGGGAAGTGCACTTGAGTACAATGGTGTCAAACCATAGTTTCTGCTACAACGAGGTGTTTTTGCCTGGTAGACCTGTGAGCAGATTGAACCTCGACCTGGACCTCAAGTGCTGTCAGAAATGTAGCATGAAATTTGCTACCGAGGCTGATTGTTCCACCAAGTATAAAATGGCCAACGCTTTGACGAAGAGTTTGATATTTGTGATACTTGAGTCTTTGCTGAAGATTGCAAAAGTGAAAAACGAAGAGTTGCACAGTGGCCTGTCCATCAAAGAGCTGGTCAAGGCTGTGGGTAAAATCGCTGTGTATGTCAGGGCTTCATCTGTCAAATCAAAGCTGAGTCTAAGAATGCTCTGGTATCTACCAGTAGAACTTTGCAGTTTTGAGGGTATAGAGGCTTACAGGCCTTTACTAGATGAGATGGAGAAGGTCTCTACCACTTACATCCTACTGTCTTACCCAGCTGACGCTAGATCTCTGTGACTTGGGAGATGAGCTGAAAACAGACGGTTGTGACAATGTAGGCTCAAAGTGTTTGAAGCTCAACTCTCATCGTGCTAACAACAGATGTTCATCTATAGACAAGGCACCATACTCGTTCAGGAAATCTGTACGACTCCCCAACTGTTATAAGGAGTGCTCAAGTTTCGAGTATGTGGACACATTTAACACTCATGACATCGCAGACCCCGGCTTTGACGACCCGCTGTCCCTTTCCGTTGGACTTTCCTCCAATCCAATACTTGTTGATGTGACATCACTAGGGATCCGCTTTCAAGGTATTTTGAAAGCTAGAGGGGGTTCCCAAACATCTGTCATCTCCAGACTTGACGAAGCGCCTAATCAATCTCGGGTGAAAACCGAAGCTCGGAGACTATCGCAGCTGTGGGGTGTGAACGTGACTGCCAATAAGAGCGGCTCTGGATTTTTTTATGTCCAGGCTAATGAGAAATCTACTACGTACCCTTGTCCTATACATAAAAGAGTACATTCCAAGTCCAAGTTGAGCGCACTGGTCTTTGCTACACAAACCAAGCCAAAATGTTTTGTAGCTTGACACACGTTTTGTTTGCATAAACTACAAATTAAACAACACCTGTTGCAATGTCTCCTTGGTTCAATGTTATTGTCATTTACCAATATTTCTTGAGGTATATTACATGCAACAAACAAAAATACACAACATTCATGCCATTCTGCAAGTCCTTAGTGGGGTCAACACTGTTTCCTGGTGTATGGGGCCGACGTCAACGTCTCATAATATTCTCATAATATATATCTGCTTTGTTGACGTGATCCAATATCGTTTCACCAAATTGGCAGGGTAGGTGTGTATCTGATCCAAGGTTAACACTTATGGTGTGATTGTTTACATATTCACAGAGCCTGTGTGACACCAGTCTTTTCCGTAACATACTAGAGTCTGAGGTTTCCACAAAGTGGAAATCGAAGGACTTGTGACTACTGCAACTTTCTTTCAAATTAACTGATTTGTTATCAACTGATGAACATGCATGGTAAGTGACTGCGATGCTGCTCACCGTGCCATTCCTGATAACTGCCTTGCGTGTGTTAGGTTGTATGGGCAGCCTGAGACGAAATAATATAGTTGACATGAGGAATCTACGCAACTGCCGGACCGACATAGACTACTGCGCTCCCTTTGATCTTGTTCGCTGCACGGACATTAAAGCGGGAATGTGTCGCTACCGGTGTCCTCTGGGTCAACCCTCTGTGCAGTACAGGGCTATAGCAAGGCGTAAATGTGCCGCTGTATGCCCTTTTGGGTATTTTGTGGGGATGTTTCACGGCGAAGAGACTTGTAGGCTGCACAATTTCTTATGTCCTAAAGGCAAAAGCGTGATACTGCCTGGTACGCCCTGGCATGATACCATTTGTGGAGATCTGGATGATTACAAAATACCAACCCTTATAACTAGTGTAAAGTCCACCCCGCTTCTTGACACGTTGAATAAGCTGACTGTACGCTGGGTGCGCGATATACCAGATTATGTAGTCCGAGAGCTGTGTAGAGAGATGACTATTCCTGCCAATGTGACCTCTTGCTTCTTCAAGTTTGAAGACATGTTACATGGTATGCAGTCTCCAGCTGAATTGTTGTACTACAGACTTAACAAGCTTTTGTTTTACGATATATCCAAGCAACTTTATGATATCGTAGTGAAACCGTTTGCTGCTACTACAGCTATACAGCCCAACGTATCCATACATTTCCTACAACCTAATCCGTGGTGGGTAAGGGACGGTGATACGATAGTCATACAGACCAGAGTTACCATCCCTGTGGGGATGTCACAAAGATACATCCCCAAAGCATTAAATTGGTACACAGGTAAGGTGAGGGGAAAATGGAGAGCAGGAGCTGACAAGAAGAATGTCAGGTACTCCGAACAGCGTTACAAAATCAAGAGAGGTCCGGACTGGACAAAAGTGGAGTCGGTTGGATTCTTTGTCGACATGTTGGACATCTCGCTAAGTCTGGAAAATTTCAACTGCGGTTTGTTCAAATCTGCCCATGTCACAGTCAAACTGTATGACAAACACGTGGCAGGTGAGTTAAAGTTACGCAACAGTCTCGATGTCAACTGTTTCTGGAAACCCAAGTTGCACCATGCCTGCAATTGCACCCATTCTTTATTACATTACTTCAACCCCAGTGGCCTCTGCTCACCAACGTGCATCACGACTCCTTTCGCACATCTGTCAAAAGGAATTGAAGGTAGCAATAATGACTGGACACTAGAAATTGCACAGGAGGACCCCGACATCTCGTTCAGACACCAGGGTCGGGTTCTATACGGCACAGTCCCATTTAAAACGGAACGCTTCTGTCTAGTCACAACAAACATTTTTACCTTCTCGCCCGGACCGACAGGAGACGCGCCCTCAACTCCGCTAGATGTGATAAGATGTGATGTTATACTCATCGACTTTCACGTCTGGATAGAAGACCCCCCTCAGAGTGTCGATGAGCAGTACTTCAGCATAGCTGTGCAATCTGTATTGAAGACAGCCAGCGCTAAACATTCTAAATTGCATATACCACTAGCAGCCGAAGATACCCTGAAAACTATAACCCGTCAGGGCTGGAGAGGCAAGATCGGCATGAAAATAAACTTCTTACACTCTCGCAAAGCAGCCCCCCGCCAGGAAGAGCTTGCTGCCGTACTTGACTGGATGCTGACATTACAGTCCCAGTACAACCGATCGCCTCGAGTGGTAGTCATAGACGTGAACGTCGAGACAGTGAAGTCTTCAGACTTTGATGCTATCAACAACCTATATAGAACACATTTTGAGTTGATACCCGGGCTGTTAGCGTACCAGATTTCTGATAGTATACGCAGCCTAAGGTACACTGTCTACAATTACTTTAAATGCACCAGTGACAAGGAGAGATGTTCTAGACTGGTAACAGTACAAGGGGATGATGGTAACCCTCTCTACCAGCGAAACCACACTCATCAGTTGCCAGAGTGTCATGATGTTCCACCCTTCTCCTATATTTTTGTTGTGTGCCGAGATGGAGATGTTGTCATTGTTTGCCCAAATAACTTTCAGCCGGTGGACATGAAGGACAGTGTAGGAGAAATGCTAACTTATCGACATTATAGACCTCAGTTTAACAATCGTTTGACACCTCAGCAGCGGCAAGCTGAAACCGTTTTACAGGAATTGGGGTTACTAGTGTCATCGTACGGAGCATTTCTTAACTTGGACACCATATCTGTCTTCAGACATAATAGAACCGGTTGTGAGCAAGTGATTCCTGGTCGCTGGTCGGTAGGAGATTATACCATCGACAATCCTTATATGATCAGACTATCCCATGACGAAATGCACCCAGAGAGGACTGGATTGTTTGTTTTCGAGGAGCTGTGCAAAAGGTCAAACAACCGTGCAGGAATAGTAGTTTCCATCCCCTCCGCAGACTATGTTGTCAATGCTGACTGTAGCACGGTGAGGTTCCTCAACAGAAATCGTAAAACGGATTCTGAGGGGTTTGATGAAATTAGAGTACATTACTCTATGCATAACCTCACTGGAATAATCTCTGACATGGCCAAGTGGGGTGTGGTTAGATACTCACTGGGGTACCTTGACTACACATTCGGTAACTCGGGAGGAATACCAATCTTCACTTGGCTCTCGTATATCATCAACTCTGCAGCAGAGAAGATCCGGACCTTACATTATCGTTACACAAGGAGTTTGGCCTTTGGAGACGGCGCATACTCTTATGCAAACGTGAATGGAGTCTACAAACTTGAAGGAGGTATGTTTTTCCAGCGTGTAACTGACGTGGTACCGCCTGTCAAAAGTTTTATCCCTGTTCCAGACATACCAGACCTAAGATTGGGTTTATCTTCAGATATGAACGTGGGTGCTCCGTTAACCACTGAGGAATTCAACTTCCGAGACACTATTGAGAATGTAAAGTTCATACCTTACGGTGCACATGTAGTTAGTCTAAATCACAAGAATATGACAGTCTTTGTCGATCTTGAAAAGGATAGAATCTGCACACATACACCTTCTACGGTTGTACGCAGTAGTGGTCTCAGATTACCTTCCTTTGGTCTACATAGTGAAGAAGATGACAGCCTTCAGAATGGTTGCTACAGTCACATGACTGGGGCTGAATATCGCTCAAAGGTATTTGTGCCAGTACAAATCGCCGTAGCCTTCAGGGAGCCTTTTCTGCAGACTATATTGAACTTGAGCCACTGGCTCGGGGCACCTGTGCTCACAATAGAGGAAGACCTGTGGCTTTCCAGTGGAGGACTCAAGACAAGTCCTCTCACGCTCCCCTTTCCACGAGGGACATTGGGGATGTCGTCAAACCTTGACAGTATGCACTTGATATCGAAAAACTGTCGAGTGTATCACAGGCTCGAGTTCTTGTATGGAGTTGGGAGACTACGCAGATAACAATTGGCCCCAAGGAGGCACAGGTTACCCAATCGCAATTTCGAGCTCTGTGGACAAAAACAATGAAATGATGGTTAAAATGATAATCAATGTCAACCACGGTGCGATAAGTGTTAAGATTCCGTGTGACACTAAACCGTTTTCACTGGGATCGGAGCAGCCTGCTTTTCCTCTGCCCATGCTGGGGTACTATGTACACTCAGCCTTGGATTTCCAAAGTGAAAAAGTACATGTTGAACGTGGAACCACTCATTGCTCGCATCACACAACCCCTGATGTTACTCTATTGCCCTGACATTGACCGTAGTCTAGTTGGTCACTTACACTCGTCAGAGGCCCACCACCAAAAAAGCTTTGACTGTGTAAGTGAAATGGACGAGTTTCTAAGGGATGCGAGGGGTGTCTTCTTCCAATTTACATTGTTGATGGAAAGGTACAGGAATACATCAGAGTTGACAGTGAAGCGTGTAGAGACAGTGGCGACGCGCACATCTGCGTTGTGTCTGATCTCTGCTGTTCTTGCTGTACTAATCAACATTACTTTAATTTTAATGCTGTGCTTCACGTGTAAGGGGGGTAGATTTAACCTTCACCGACATAGGAAACTTCAATGATGACCAACCACATCATAATCTCTGTCAGATATATGTATCCGCTACTGCTACCTCTGTGTCTTAATCTTAACTCTGCGGAGGGTTTAGGTTCGTTATCGTCTTTGCTTACAAATGGTAATGTGTCTCCTGACTCCCTGGAGCACAGGGTGATACTCCACCCAGGTAGATGGAAGATACGCGCATCGGATACATCGAGTGTGTACTTTGTGTACAATTTCATTTTAGGCTCTAATTGGACAGAGCTGGAAGTCGACTACCCTGAATGTTCTCAGGTGGCCTGCAGAGGCTTACCTGACTCTCATAAAGGTTGTGACAAATTGTGTTTTTCCGACCCTTGGCGCGACGCGACTGTAACATTGACAACGGCTACACTCGATTACAATAGGGCAATGTCAGTGCTTGACGCTGCCTTCAACGACCTTGCTGCTCTCATTAACATCCAAATAATCCATCAACATTGGAGTGCATCGGACCCCGTATCCAAACTATTGTCACACCATGGTAAGGTCTCAACTTCAGATCATCGTGTCGTGGACGTGATGCAACACTACAGGGCGTTGATCGACGAAGCCCTGGGCAATGTAGTGAAGCATTTCCCGGGAGCAAGGTTGTCAGAGACGTTCAAGGATGTAAACCCTCACGCCTCTCTCAATGCGGAATCTCCCTTAGACAGTCAGTTGATGTCCGAGTTGAAAGGTATGAGTAGGTTCAATATATTGCTTGACACTTGGAAAAGTGGAGCTTTCAAATTGGCCGTCCAGCTCAACGCCGTCACGTTTGCTTTCCAGAGAGCCCACCAGCGCTTGATATCCTGTGCGCAAGGTGTGCAGAGGGCTGATATGACCGGATGCGAACCTGGTTTCATTGAGGAGTTTTACACCGACATTCCTGTGGCCAGTCGGTCTCAGTCATCTTCTAGGCTTGTTATGGTTGTCAAGAGGGATATTTGGAATCCGGTTGTACTTTCACGTTGGTATATGCCCTTCATCGACTCTTCAAAAGGTAACAGAACCTGTTGGCTAGATAGGCCCATGGTGAGTGACACCCAGTTTAACTACAGGGTACCCATTTGTGACTCGAGAGGAGTATGTGAACCATTGAAAGTTGACGACGAGACGATGTCAGCCTGTGAAGTGAATGAGAATGGAGTATGGCGTGTCCTGTTGTATGTGACCGCCCATGCTTCGGTCCCATCTGCTACCAGTCTCAATCAGAAACGTACACACTAAAGACAGCGTCGAGTGAAGCACGTTTTGCCAACGGGTCACCCTATATGAGTCTGATCAGGGTAACTGCGAGTCCTAGGATATTGTCAAAGGTACATTCTCTGTCAGAGGTCGACATAAACGCATCTCTCGTTACCCTTCGGAACCACTCCCTTCGGGCTTCTGAATTACTACAGCGAGGGGAGACAATGTTACAGAAAATAATCACCATGGATGCGACCGCTTGGAAGTACGTTGCCGTAATGTCAGCTAAGACAGCCGCTCAAGAGCAGGGCGTTAAATGTCTCGACTACGAGAGCATGATAGGCCGCAGTCAATTCATGGCAGCCTTTTCAGTCACCCTATCCGCTCTAACATGTCCTTTATTAATCATTCTGGTCATAAAACTGATGACTTCTACACAGAATAAAGGTGTACGTGTGAGGACAAAGGGGGGCGTTGTGGAGAATTTTTATATGACCAACTGACCACCGTTCATAAAACTAAGGCTGATGGTTGATGCACGTAGGTGTCATCACATCTTACCGGATTAGTGCTTCTGATAAATCATGGCCTTTTCAACTACACTATTGCGATATTTAATTGTTACAATATCGACTGTCACTAGTCTGTGTGTTGAGGGACGACTTATACCCTCTAATACACAGGCACCGGACACTGAGGATGATGCCATTACCGTCACAATTGTGGAAACCTCAGTGTCCACGAGTATGGATAATGCAACAGAAGCGACTTGTGCAACTTCTACACATCTAACCCCCATCACAGTTCCCGAGATTGGAGGGTTTTACGTTATACCTCGTCAGAAACTTGTTTGTCCAACTACAAGATGGTATCTGGTCGAAATAGACAATGTAACGTTCGGGCTTTATCGTCGCAACAAACAAGGTGAGGTATCTGAATACAAGGTTGTCCCAAATGCACCGTCGGTGGGCAATGTTATCCAAATCACCAACCTCAGCACTCAAATTATCCACGACGAAGCATGTAATCACACTGCAATCTACCAATGTAAGAAGTTCACCAACATCGCCAAACTTCACAATTGCACCGTCTCCAACTGCACTTTCAAGAACAAATTGCTCATGCCATACAATACAGAAGCTGGGGTTCCTTTAAACGCTCTAACCAGGGTGATCTTCTGGAGTTTCACACTCGCTACAGGACCTATACTGGGCTTAACCCTCCTGTTGTATTTGTTTCTTGTTCTCTACTTTTGTGTTCCCAGACAAAAGTGACCGCCCCATTATAGCTGACTATAATTCCATAATAACCCATATATGATCAACTAATGTTGTGTTAGCTCTTTTTAGCAACTTAAGTTTTATGTATTAACACTGCTCACATCAAACGCCTTTTCTAGAACAGCTATCACCTACAATCGTCTCTTGTAGATTTACAACAGGAACAGTCAGGAAATATATATGATGGCTTCCACTAAAACTCCGGTTAGACCCCTGAAACCTGCACCGTTGATCCCCGAACGTAAGAGATATGTATACGAGCCATCCTTAATGACCGCGGCAGTCCAGGATGTCGTCAAGTTTGCACAGTCTAACAGAGTGAAGATATACGTCCCTCAAACTTCCTACGCTACTGCTAAACTGGTTCAGACACTTTGTTCCGTTAAGGAGTCAGGCTTCTGGAACCGCACTTGCGAGAGAGCCCTGGTCGAACACCTCCCTTTGAGAGAGCACCATGGTGCTTTCCTGTCACATAACATGTTTGTGACCATGATTGGTGCTGTAGTTGCCAGAGCTTTAGAACAAGCAACCAGTGGGCATGAAGACACTCTGGACCTATTGGCCGATCGGTATTATGTGAGAAGCATCGCGTGTCACGACTCTAGTAAGACCAGCGCAATGGAAGCAGTCGCATACTCGGGTATCATGGCCGTACACATCGAGAAAGACACCCTGGTTGACAGCATAAAGAAACGGCCTGTACTCAATCGACATTATGGAGGCCGGACTGAAGAGGAAATAAAGGCCTCTATACTGGAAAAATTCTACATTGACCCAAATGCTCTCAGGGCACCCATGGCAAACTTTGGTTTCAAGCACCATTATGAGAATAATCCCCATCACCCTGAGCATTTTCCCAATGGTGAGATGGCTGATGTCAATCTAGTCGAAGCGATCGTGGACGGGTTGGCTTGTACATTCGAAAGAAACAAGACTCATACTGATGTGAACTCGTGGCTTAACATTTACTACATTGACAGGTTCAGTGGTCATAACAAAGAACTTGCCCAAAACATTATACAGGCTCTTAAAATCTATATAACCGATGCAGATTACAAAGTCCTAGAGACCTTCCGAATGTCCATTTTTTCTATAATTGGAGAATACATCCCGTTTACAGCGTGTTGCAATTATAATCCCAACCCAGCTAAAACATCTCCTACCGCATGATTTAGCATCATGTTTTCAACTAAACGAACAATTTGTGTGAAATGTTTTCTCTGAGCTGTCTAACCTTTGAAGGTGTGTTATTTGAGTCTGAAATGTATGACATACTTGGAAAAGGTCTCTGTGTTTTCCTTAGTTGTTTAATCATCACAGTTAGTGTCAGTATATATTGTATGTCTTGTTTGAGCTCAATTGTTACTGGTTTAATAAACGACTTTGTTGTACAACATCATTCCGCTTCCTGTTTATGGTTCACACTTCATGATTCAGCAGTGATTAGGCCAGGATGTTCATCTACATTACGTTTAAACCCTTGAATGTGACAGGCTTTATAACCTGGTGTCCTATCCTACGTCAACCTCAACTTTCATTAGCAGGATGTTTTGAACCATAGTTGTATGACGTGGCTAACTACAGACTATTCGGAACACTGACCCATGGTTAGATGATTGGACGTGGTCTGAGGAAGAGAGGATTGGGTTTGGTCGGTTATTCAAACCTTGGTTGGAAGTTTGAGGGTGTATATATACATATATTTATATATATATATACATGATATATTATCACTGAAAGGGGGTTGTGTGATGGATAACAATTCAAAGTACATTCAACATCAAGATTCTTCAGACTCTGAAATGGGACCCCCTAATCGAGATTCGCTTCAAGGACGTTCCTCTTCTATAACTGTATCATATAACCCACATAGCAAGTCCCGGAGAAAGCAGAAACTGGTAACTCTCGAGACGTTCGAGGGTGAGGATGACTGTCATCCATTTACCCCTCCGTATCCCCTGTCACGGAATGTGGAGGGGTAGGACCCAAACGCAGGAGAGGACGCAGCCATGTCTAAAACAGAGGTTTAATTGCAAAACGGGAAACAAGTAGGGTACTCACACGCAGACAGCAGTAGCGGTAATGACAAGACAAAGACTTGACACAAAACAGAAACCTAAATACACAGAAACAAACAAGACACAGGTGGACACAATGACGCTAACGACAACGAGACACAGGTGAAGACAATGACAGGGAAACACTAGGGCAGGGCAAAACCAAAAACAATAGGGGGGCACGGCTGTGGCCGTGACATCCCCACGTATTCAAATTCCCCAAACTTGACTTCGGTATGTCAGAAATGGGCAAGGTTGAACTGGAGGTAGCTGTAACCGACCAATTTCAATTGCATAATAGAAACTTTGCGAACGAAACCGGAATTGATCACCCTAACCCACAGGAGTTAACATGTGATGCCATCACAGACTACCAGAAACATCGACTGGCGTCAGTCAGTTGGTTTGTTAGTACCATGTCTTTTAATGTTTTTGGCACAGAGAACCGAAGGTCTACTCTTTTACAGGCTGTGAATGTCATGGACAGATACATAACTACATGTGTCGACCTGGGTGAGGACCTGAGTCAGCTGTTGAAAAATATCAGCAACATCCGAGCGGCATGCCTGTCGCTTTCAATCAAGATGTATTCTGTTAACACGGTCTTGGACATGAAAAACTTGAACCAATGGAATACCGGGGTAAAAAAGGCAGACGTTGTGGGCTCTTCAAATGAGACGGGCGGTGCAAACATCAACGTCTACAGCTCCACAGATGTAAAGAGCACATGTGAGGCTGAAATCCATATAATTACAAAATTGAGAGGATCCGTATTCCCCGCCAATGGCGAAACCATGATCAATGTACTTTGCAAGTATTTAATCCTGGAACATCTCAGTGGAAAGCCAGCAGATTCCAGGCAACAGACTGACGCTAGATACATACGGGTCATCTTGACAGCTGTCACATTTTTCTCCAAAATTACAATAGAAACCAGATTTTTACAATTCAAGAGATGGAAGTGTATTGCTGCGTGTTGTCTACTCGGAGTGATTGAGGTATACCTCCCAAACACGGAAGAGGGTCTCTGTCTACAAGATGGTTTAATCTCCCTCTTTGAAAAGTTGAAACCTGGAGACCTTACACTGGGGGAACTCTGTGACCTTACGTCATTGACACAGGGTTGTGTGGTGTGCAGCGCTTTGTTTGTTAGTCCTACTGTGCACAAGTCTCTACGGAAGATATCCTCTATGTCATGTTGCAAGTGTAAGAATGGTAATGTGTTGGAGTCAACTGTCTGAAAAATCTGTCTACAAGAGGGAACTTGTGATTGGGTGTGGTTAGGTGAGACAGTTTCCTTGAGTGTATAAAATGATCTCCCGTCTTTTGCTCTGGGCCTCTCTGCCAGTACTTTCTGCTCATTGTGGTCCTGTTGTAAATTCTGCTTTATGCTTCAATAAAAAAGACGCGTTTGATTCAAAAGAACATTTGTGCCTTCTTCAAACCTTCTGAATTTAGCCCCTACAGTAATCTTACTAGAAGAAACCAATGATAGTGTTACTGGAGACTCAAAGTGTCAGAGACAACTGATGATAAAGTTACAAATGCAGTCCATTTTACACTTAAGTCTGTATGGTGTATGGATACTTTGTTCATCCCACCATCGTGGCCTTGGCTTAAATCACACGCTTAAATGTATATTCATCCTTTATTTGCTACAAATGGTTTATGTCAGTGTTATAACACATGGGGGGGTATATATGAAAATTACATATTTGGAGACAAATCAATTTACACAATACACATACAGAAAATCATAATCTCATAGTCTCTGTTACATTGATCTTCATCATTGTTGTGTACAATCTCAGCTAGCATGCTATGGGTGTACAAATACAACACTTCTATTTGTGACAGTTGTTCAGGTCAACGCCGGTCTTCATATTCAGTCGGTGTCGCTACACCACATTTTAAATTAGTAAGGGTCGCTCATTGTAACGCTGGTATCCTCTGTGAAGTCAAAACGTCCCCATTCAAATTTGTAAGGGTCGCTCACTGCAGCAATTGTCTCATCTACCATGTTGCTACACTCCATTGTGAATTTGAAAGGATCGCTCATTGTAGCTACGGTCAACGCTGAGGAGTCGTCAACGTCGATACACCACATAGGGTCGCTCAGTGTAGCTACGGTCAAGGCTGTGGAGTCGTCAACGTCGATACACCACATAGGGTCGCTCAGTGTAGCTACGCTCAAGGCTGGGGAGTCGTCAACGTCGATACACCACATTTTGGATTTGTTAGGGTCGCTCATTGTAACGCCGGTCTCCTTTAGGAAGTCGAAACATCCCCATTCAAATTTGTAAGGGTCGCTCACTGAAGCAACTGTCTCATCTACCACGTTGCTACACCCCATTGTGGATTTGAAAGGGTCGCTCAGTGTAGCGACTGTCTCCGCTGTGCAGTCCTTGGTGGCCACATCGGAATTGTTGAGTAAGACACAATTGTCCAAGATTACATTTACGACGTCGTCGTACAGTGACTGTAAATCACATAGACACTTAATCCAAACGGTGTCTACAATCCACCTGATCTCGGATGTTTCGCCGATCTTGCAAGCTTGGAGTAGGTATGTCAGTTGGTCGTCTAAAATCCACCCAATCTCAGAGGTTTCGTCGATGTTGTGAGCTTTGAGTATGAATGTCAGTTTATTGTCAACAATCCCCACAATCTCTGAAATTCCGTTACTCTGACAGGCTTGGAGTATGTCGGTCAGATCGTCTACGTTCAACACGGGCTCGGATGTTTTGACAATCTTACAAGTTTGGAGTTTATCGTCCACGATCTCGGGGGTGTCGGCAATCTTGTCACCTTGATGTTTAGCTGCTCCAGAGTTTAGCTGTTTAGCTTGAGTGATCCAGATGTCATCCAAAGCCGTTTCCAGTTGCGTTTTGAATTTGACCGTTTTACGGGTTTGTAAAATCCAAGCTTCTTGCGTTCCACAGCTCCGACTGCCTTTAGGACGTAGACAATGTCAGCCATCCTGCGACGTGGAATGTTCAACTGTCTAGAGAGGTGACTTAAATTGAATATTCCTGGGTTAATACGCATGTACTGATACGCAACATAACTCTGATGTACCATGAGATTTTCTTCTAAGATGGGTAAATGATGCCGTTTTGTGTTGAACACGTATTGTTTACTTTTTTTAACCAGCAGCCCAATACCTTCCAGTATGTGAAGGCTACGAAGTGAAATGGGATATTTCACATTCAGTAACTCGGCCACAGAACTGCAGGTGAAACCATTTGTCGATTTTCCCATCAGCTTTAAGATTCGTTCAGTCAGTCTGGTCAGCGCAGGTACCATACGAGCAGGTAACCGAGGCATGGTTGGTGACTGCTTGGTATGATGATGAATCTCCTCAGAGTGAATTTTGAAAAGACTTAACAGCTTGTCCTTTTATCCGACCGAGAAGAGGAAGCCCTCCTTTCTCCGAATGAGAAGAGGAAGCTTCCCTTTCTCCGACCGAGAAGAGGAAGCTCTCATTTCTCCGACCGAGAAGAGGAAGCTCTCAATTCTCCGACCGAGAGGAGGAAGTTCTCAATTCTCCGACCGAGAAGAGGAAGCTTCCCTTTCTCCGACCGAGAAGAGGAAGCTCTCATTTCTCCAACCGAGAGGAGGAAGCTCTTCTTTCTCCGACCGAGAGGAGGAAGCTTCCCTTTCTCCGACCGAGAAGAGGAAGCTCTCAATTCTCTGACTGAGAGGAGGAAGCTCTCAATTCTCCGACCGAGAAGAGGAAGCTCTCAATTCTCCGACCGAGAGGAGGAAGTTCTCCATTCTCCGACCGAGAAGAGGAAGCTTCCCTTTCTCCGACCGAGAAGAGGAAGCTCTCAATTGTCCGACTGAGAAGAGGAAGCTTCCCTTTCTCTGACCGAGAAGAGGAAGCTCTCCTTTCTCCGACCGAGAGGAGGAAGTTCTCAATTCTCCGACTGAGAAGAGGAAGCTTCCCTTTCTCTGACCGAGAAGAGGAAGCTCTCCTTTCTCCGACCGAGAAGAGGAAGCTCTCAATTGTCCGACTGAGAAGAGGAAGCTTCCCTTTCTCTGACCGAGAAGAGGAAGCTCTCCTTTCTCCGACCGAGAGGAGGAAGTTCTCAATTCTCCGACTGAACTGAGAAGAGGAAGCTTCCCTTTCTCTGACCGAGAAGAGGAAGCTCTCCTTTCTCCGACCGAGAGGAGGAAGTTCTCAATTCTCCGACTGAGAAGAGCAAGCTTCCCTTTCTCTGACCGAGAAGAGGAAGCTCTCAATTCTCCGACTGAGAGGAGGAAGTTCTCAATTGTCCGACTGAGAAGAGGAAGTTCTCAATTCTCCGACGGAGAAGAGGAAGCTTCCCTTTCTCCGACCGAGAAGAGGAAGCTCTCCTTTCTCCGACTGAGAGGAGGAAGTTCTCAATTCTCCGACAGAGAAGAGGAAGCTCTCCTTTCTCCGACTGAGAGGAGGAAGTTCTCAATTCTCCGACAGAGAAGAGGAAGCTGTCAATTCTCCGACCGAGAAGAGGAAGCGCTCAATTCTCCGACTGAGAGGAGGAAGTTCTCAATTGTCCGACTGAGAAGAGGAAGCTTCCCTTTCTCTGACCGAGAAGAGGAAGCTTCCCTTCTCCGACCGAGAAGAGGAAGCTCTCAATTGTCCGACTGAGAAGAGGAAGCTTCCCTTTCTCTGACCGAGAAGAGGAAGCTCTCCTTTCTCCGACCGAGAAGAGGAAGCTCTCAATTGTCCGACTGAGAAGAGGAAGCTTCCCTTTCTCTGACCGAGAAGAGGAAGCTCTCCTTTCTCCAACCGAGAGGAGGAAGCTCTTCTTTCTCCGACCGAGAGGAGGAAGCTTCCCTTTCTCCGACCGAGAAGAGGAAGCTCTCAATTCTCTGACTGAGAGGAGGAAGCTCTCAATTCTCCGACCGAGAAGAGGAAGCTCTCAATTCTCCGACCGAGAGGAGGAAGTTCTCCATTCTCCGACCGAGAAGAGGAAGCTTCCCTTTCTCCGACCGAGAAGAGGAAGCTCTCAATTGTCCGACTGAGAAGAGGAAGCTTCCCTTTCTCTGACCGAGAAGAGGAAGCTCTCCTTTCTCCGACCGAGAGGAGGAAGTTCTCAATTCTCTGAGCTTCTCCGACTGAGAAGAGGAAGCTTCCCTTTCTCTGACCGAGAAGAGGAAGCTCTCCTTTCTCCGACCGAGAAGAGGAAGCTCTCAATTGTCCGACTGAGAAGAGGAAGCTTCCCTTTCTCTGACCGAGAAGAGGAAGCTCTCCTTTCTCCGACCGAGAGGAGGAAGTTCTCAATTCTCCGACTGAACTGAGAAGAGGAAGCTTCCCTTTCTCTGACCGAGAAGAGGAAGCTCTCCTTTCTCCGACCGAGAGGAGGAAGTTCTCAATTCTCCGACTGAGAAGAGCAAGCTTCCCTTTCTCTGACCGAGAAGAGGAAGCTCTCAATTCTCCGACTGAGAGGAGGAAGTTCTCAATTGTCCGACTGAGAAGAGGAAGTTCTCAATTCTCCGACGGAGAAGAGGAAGCTTCCCTTTCTCCGACCGAGAAGAGGAAGCTCTCCTTTCTCCGACTGAGAGGAGGAAGTTCTCAATTCTCCGACAGAGAAGAGGAAGCTCTCCTTTCTCCGACTGAGAGGAGGAAGTTCTCAATTCTCCGACAGAGAAGAGGAAGCTGTCAATTCTCCGACCGAGAAGAGGAAGCGCTCAATTCTCCGACTGAGAGGAGGAAGTTCTCAATTGTCCGACTGAGAAGAGGAAGCTTCCCTTTCTCTGACCGAGAAGAGGAAGCTTCCCTTCTCCGACCGAGAAGAGGAAGCTCTCAATTGTCCGACTGAGAAGAGGAAGCTTCCCTTTCTCTGACCGAGAAGAGGAAGCTCTCCTTTCTCCGACCGAGAAGAGGAAGCTCTCAATTGTCCGACTGAGAAGAGGAAGCTTCCCTTTCTCTGACCGAGAAGAGGAAGCTCTCCTTTCTCCGACTGAGAGGAGGAAGTTCTCAATTCTCCGACTGAGAAGAGCAAGCTTCCCTTTCTCTGACCGAGAAGAGGAAGCTCTCCTTTCTCCGACCGAGAAGAGGAAGCTGTCAATTCTCCGACCGAGAAGAGGACGCTCTCAATTCTCTGACTGAGAGGATGAAGTTCTCAATTGTCCGACTGAGAAGAGGAAGCTTCCCTTTCTCCGACCGAGAAGAGGAAGCTTCCCTTTCTCCGACCGAGAAGAGGAAGCTCTCCTTTCTCCGACCGAGAGGAGGAAGTTCTCAATTCTCCGACAGAGAAGAGGAAGCTGTCAATTCTCCGACCGAGAAGAGGAAGCGCTCAATTCTCCGACTGAGAGGAGGAAGTTCTCAATTGTCCGACTGAGAAGAGGAAGCTTCCCTTTCTCCGACCGAGAAGAGGAAGCTCTCAATTGTCCGACTGAGAAGAGGAAGCTTCCCTTTCTCTGACCGAGAAGAGGAAGCTCTCCTTTCTCCGACCGAGAAGAGGAAGCTCTCAATTGTCCGACTGAGAAGAGGAAGCTTCCCTTTCTCTGACCGAGAAGAGGAAGCTCTCCTTTCTCCGACCGAGAGGAGGAAGTTCTCAATTCTCCGACTGAGAAGAGCAAGCTTCCCTTTCTCTGACCGAGAAGAGGAAGCTCTCCTTTCTCCGACCGAGAAGAGGAAGCTGTCAATTCTCCGACCGAGAAGAGGAAGCTCTCAATTCTCTGACTGAGAGGATGAAGTTCTCAATTGTCCGACTGAGAAGAGGAAGCTTCCCTTTCTCCGACCGAGAAGAGGAAGCTTCCCTTTCTCCGACCGAGAAGAGGAAGCTCTCCTTTCTCCGACCGAGAGGAGGAAGTTCTCAATTCTCCGACTGAGAAGAGGAAGCTTCCCTTTCTCTGACCGAGAAGAGGAAGCTCTACTTTCTCCGACCGAGAGGAGGAAGTTCTCAATTCTCCGACCGAGAAGAGGAAGCTGTCAATTCTCCGACCGAGAAGAGGAAGCTCTCAATTCTCCGACTGAGAGGAGGAAGTTCTCAATTGTCCGACTGAGAAGAGGAAGCTTCCCTTTCTCCGACCGAGAAGAGGAAGCTCTCATTTCCCCGACCGAGAAGAGGAAGCCCTCCTTGTAAAGGTGGGGTGATTCAGGTAGGTTGGAGTGTCCAACTAGTGCTAGTATTACAACACGTCCCACTTCTCCTGTCCAATAGGTGGTAGGTGGTGTCATTCAAGTCTGCTACGTAAAAGCTCTCAGACCAGTCGTATCACAAGACACTCTATGAGGCAGAGAGGTGGCTGGCAGAGAGGTGCTTTACAACGTAGGTTACATTATAGTAACTTGTTGTCTATATACCGTCGATTTCAACCACACGACTTCACACTTTTGTGATTTACAACGTGTGAATGCGACATGGACAAGAATACGGAATTCATTGTGACAGGACAACCTCCGTGGTATTTCCCCTTCGAATCGAAAGATGTTTTCAGTTGTAAAAGTACAGAAGGACACTTTGAAGAAGTTGCCAACCTGATGATCAGTCAAAAGCATCAACTATTTGACAGAGAAAAACAATTTAAACCAAAAACGATTTACACGAATATCAAGGATGTGTTGATAAAGGGCATTGGTGCTATTCAACAACACCCGTCAAAAGCACTACTTCTTGCACTGATGGACTTAGTGGACATTGAAGGTGGGAACGAATTTGAGTCTGTGTTCAATCGAGACAAGGCCGGTCTCAAAAATGTACTGCTGGCAGGTAGGAACTACAAAATGTTCTACATACCGCGGACAGAACTGATAAGTAGCAATGGTAAAAGGGTGATTCCTGTGGTTACACAGTACTCAAGCAAACACAACTTTGTCTACTGTGACGATGGCAGATCCATGGTCGGAATGTATGTCGTCGTCCTCCCGACAATGACTGACATTGAGACGTATTTCATACAAGAAGTACTGCTCGTCCCAGGGTACCAAAGTCTCAATGTGTTGAAAGCTGTCACGGGTACCAAGTTCGAATTCTGGGACTTGGCTCTTGAGGTGCCGACACATCCCACAGCTCTCATGCCTTCTTTTCAACAAATTCAACCCGTTCAATTATTGCACACCAAGGACGGAAAGCCGTTAACTGACACCAACGCATTGACACCTTGCGTGGAATCTATAAAACCCATGTGTTGCGTGGTAGGCGTGACTTTGGGGGACTTGTCAAAGAAGAAACGTGAAATCGGAATGGATTGTTTCACCGAAACCCAAGTGATATGTGATCTGAAACATTTCCACTACGAAACTGGAGGTTGTCGTACTGTCTACTTTAGAAAGAACAGTAAGTTCTTGGCTCGCAAGCGAGTGAACCTATTACCGGTAGTTGAGTTGAGAAGTGGCCAAGATCAAGCTACTAAACTGTACGTGTCTACTACATTGAGGTTTTTAAGGGCGATGGCGCAATGTGACTTGAAGGGTAACGGAGAATTGGTGAGTTGCTGGAACGACACGCTAAAGGACTTGACCAGGGGTTCATTTATAACTGGAATGGAGATGTGTCAAGAAATACAAAATGCAGCCTTGACAGCCTTCATCAAACGTGTGAATACAACCAGTTGGTGTAATTATATACCAAAGCATGTGTTGACCTGGATTCAGGACCCCGTGATGGTTGAAGTTGTAGAACTGGCAGTCAAATTCCTGGATAGTAAGATCCCCAACGCCTTCCCGGTGGCTGAGCTGTTATACTGTCCAATTGAGAAAGTCCTCAAATATCTGAAAATCTGGAAACTTTACTCCTCCGACAATGTCATGCGTGCCAACATGAAAAATAAGCGCATCGCCACGATCCGGCATGAAATTACAAGAGTGTGGACGTTGTTGACCGACACAGCATTGAAATACATCCGAAAGAGATTTGGCGAGAATGACACATCGGTCTACTCAGCATGTCAGGAGTTGTTCAAACCGCAACTCCCTGACAGCGTAGCCCAGGTCCAAAAAACGTGGCAGGGTCTTGCCAAGCATGATGGGATCAAAGAAAAAGATCTGCTAGAGATGTTGGCCTCCACCAAGGTGCTGTTTCTGAAACTACACACTTACCAAAACAGATTGAATAAGTCTTTGAAGGTGAGAGTAGAGCGTTGTGATACTAAGAGCAGATCTTCAACTGTCCACGAGAGAAATGAGAATGTTCCCTCCATTGTCACACCGGAATGTGTTCCGGTGACAACCTGGCTCAAGAACATGTCAACTTTATTACTTACTGAGCCCTGGCTAAATGGTGATAATCTTAGGAGAGAAGCTGTGTGTACTCTCTTGGGATTGGATAACACTCTACTGGACAGTAGCCACTGTGACCTTCTTCGCGATTGGGTCCTTAACAATCTAACCATTGTCAATATACTGAAAAACTATGGTTTGACGGATAGACTCAGCAAAGCTCTTGTCGAGTGCCTAGAGTCAACGTCCGTCCACAACTGGAGACTTAAGATACTGTCGTCTTTCCACGGTAGCAGGAATCGGTCGAGAGCGGGTTGTTATCAGCTAGCCCGACAGTCGTCCGACAATACGAAAGCTGGTCCTCAAAGTGATCTGCTTAGCAAAGGCCTTCCTAAACCTCCTAAAAAACAAGCGCATTCCAATCAACCCAAAGCGACAAAATATGATCCTACGACTTCCAAATCATCCATGTCACACAAGCCCAGCCCGTCATCAGGGGAGTCATCAACTTCATCCAAGTCCAAGACCGACAAGAAGACATCACCTAGGCTCAAAGGTAACAAGAATGACCGTGGTTTAAAAACTCACAGCACGTGTCACATGTACGCTCACCAAGATAGCTTTTTCCTGAACGAGACTGAGGAAGCAGCCCATGAAGAGGACGAATCCTATGACGAAGAAATAATTCAAGGTGAGGATTTGGATGTCACGATAACATATGATAACACGGAGAGACTTGATGACTATGATTACAGTGACAGCTTCATAGATGACGACCTCAGAGACGACTCGTCTATCGAAGAGAACCATAGCAGTGAAGATGGTTTACACACTCTGGTTAAAACAAGGGGTAAAAAGGTCATGCGTAAGACTAAGAATGTGACTTGGGAACGCAAGTGTTATTACGCATCAGATTCAGACCTTGAAGTCCGACCCTCTACGTCTGTCTGTAGTGGCATGAAAAAAGTTAGAGGCTATAATAAGCGCATACTGGAATCCGACTCTGAATCTGATGTTCTTGCCTCAGATGTGAAGCGTGTTAAACACACAAATGATAACTACCAATCTGACAAGACCACCAAGGTGTTTAAAGAAACACCTACACTGGAGTTTGACGGACAATATGAACTCATGAACATTAAGAGACAACACAAGTCTGCCAAGAGACGCAAAAGATTAACGTCTGCTATCAAAACACGGGTTACCGAGCCGGATTACACTCCATACAAAAAACTGTTCTCAGAGTCTGAAAGTGACTCCTGCGAAGAGGCGGGTCATTTTGGATCGTGTATAAAGGGGGTAAACACTTCCAGGAAAAATCACAGACCACCCACGGTCATTGACACCACTGACTCGGAGCAGGAGGAGACGGCTATGAAAACCTACACCCCCTCCCACAAAGCGGAACATACACAGTCTGCGAAGACCGTCAAGGTACGACACCCTCTTGAAAAAGAAGACGCCATCAACCATTCCAGCACTACAGCTTTAGATCGACGTCCTGGTGTAGAAGATAACTATAAAAGCCATACAGCTCAGCCTACTGTAGAATCAGACTCATCGGACAAAGAGGTTTCTGTTTTAGAGGCTAACTTAAATTCTCTATTGGACACCATAGCCGGAAGCGTGTGTAGTGACCTTCACAACGACAACGAGTATTTTGTGTCTATGTGAGATTTCGGAATCATGTCTCCCGCTATGGCTAGAGGGAAGCCTTCTCTTCCTGGACCTCAAAGTGCTTACATGATCAAATATTTAGAGGAGTTGGCTAACCATCTGAGTGTAAATCAGTTAGAACAACCTTGTACAGCTGTATCGTCTACTATGCGAAATATTCCAAATTGTAATGTAGCGAAACGGAAGACTCGTCAACCTACTCTGGATGGATACTTCCTTAAAAAGTGAGGATTGAGCAAAATGTGTTTAGCCTTTCAGTGATGGGTAGTGATGTCTGCTTGCTGATATTGCAGTTTAGTAGTACAACCCAGCAAAAATGTTTCTTTTTGTGTGATTGTAGAGATGTAGCCTTGTATTAAACATCTATTAATTTGTCACGGCCTGTATGTCCCTTACTTTTACATTATTTGCATTTTCACATCAGCATTCAAACAAAGACACTGGAAAGTGGCAATTATACCAATACTGAATTTATTCAGATATACGTACCAAAGTGCAAATCGCATAATGTTCATTGAGAAGCGTTTATCCTCTCATACATGAGCATGTAAGCTACATCATCATATGACTCGGATGACGTTTCATACGTTTTCTTGACATCTTCCGAACAGCACATTGTGACCTGAGTGTCATCTGCAAGATACCAAGTTCTGTCCTTTCGTACATATGCTGTGTAATGTCCACAGTAGTGAGTACCACGGTGAGCTACAACTGCGTATAACTCGTAGCCAGCATCAACTGTTCCTTCTGATTCTTTTAAGATACATTTGAAATCCAGAGTTTCAGGGAAAGTAAACCGTTTATTTATTTTAACAATGTTAGCAGTGTCACTGCCAATGTTTATAACCCGGTTGATCCTCACACACACAACCGGGGGTAATGTCACTGCATTACTTGTTATTTCTATCTGACTGTGGCTGTCGCAGTTTTTGCAATGGTAGTCACACGTTGTTTGTGTGTTATCAAAGTGTTGTTGGATGTATTCCTGTAGTTCGTCTGGGAGGGTTCCTTCCATCGACACAGGGATTATGTTTGACTTAGTGGTTATAGACTTGACTGTGTTACAATGAAGACAGCGAAGACGGTCCTCGTTCTCAATGGTCCACAATTCCCCTATATTTTGAGAAGCGCCATATCCATCCACTAGAGCATTGATGATGTATTTGAAGACAACGTCCGAGTCCTCCTGGTCGACGAAAGATACTCCGCTGTAAGATGCAATCGCGTCTACAAGAAGGCTTGGGTCGCATGGAAACTTGTTGTCTTTGTCCATGTTGAGGATGAGACTCTTTAACATTCTAGCTACTCTATTAGGACGGCGATAATCCTGATCATCAACTTGTTGAATAAGATTCTGTAAGTCACGTGTAGCGTAGAGCACTTGAACAACACTGTTGACACTACAATAACTCCCAGAATTCATCAAGCCGCGCATATTTGAAGATACACAGACTGCTTTCCAGCAGTAGAAGCAGTGATTGTACTAGAGCAATGACACAGACTGTAATCGTGAGAGATGTGTGTAAAGAGTACGAGATGTCAAATTCAATATATGTGATATATACATTTAATAGTCTGTTATACTGAAAGTCACAACGCTCTGGAAGAGCGCTCTAAGAGATGTCACTCCTCCCTGTGTGTTCAATAGAACCATGTGAATTTTCATCCTGTAGTATTCTACAGTCAACTCATCTACAGGCCCGTGTCTCTTAAGCTTTGCGTACATTATAACAGGGTCCCACTTTGACATACTCTGCGATACTGCGTCGTGTGTGAAATAACTGACATTGTCATCAGCTAACCTAGATTGTGGCAATCGATCTACATCGACAACCCTGGACAGGGTCGAGTTATTGAGAGTCACCTTTGAGAACCCCTGTGTGCAATCCAGTGTAGTCACTTCAAGTCTCGATGATCCAAATACTTTGACTCTCATCCGTAAAACTATGTTTCTAACCACTTTACTCAGCTTGATATCCCCCACGCATTTCGTCGTCTGGTCGCATCTGAAAGTCTTTGGCTCTCCATACACTAGCACCTTGGCAACGCTCCTAGTATGCGGGGATTCCGCCTCACCTATGCATGTCAGCCAGTTAGACATGTCAGAGGAATAAACCCGCAACGTGAAAACGTTACCATCTAGAGTTGAAATGCACGGCATTACCCTTTCGCCATAGTCTACGTTGCTCAACCACTCTATAGATTTGGTCAGCACATGCAAAGCTGACTTGCTGTCATTCAAACCACTCAGCCATTTACACAGATTCGAGCTGGGTAAGTGCTTTGTCGCCATACTAGTACAGAGACGAACCAAGCTCCTACAGTCTTTACCAAACAGGGAAGATAAGGACTTGTTGAAATTCTTACTCAGGTAAGGGACAATGTCAATCATCACAGCTCCTTTGCTAATGATGACATCCTTCCATTCTGTCATGTGAGTTGGCAATAACGTCATATCTAAGGCAACCTTGAGTGTGAGAAAGACTTGTAGCATGAAGGCGTATACAGAGTTAGGCGAGTCCACCTTGGTCCAGTCGGTTACAGACTTGCAGCCTTCGAACAACTGAGCATATTGGAAGATGAACATCTCATTCCGGCCAGAGCACTTACATAATTCAACTCTGGGACCGGCAAATATAAGAGGGTAGATTCGGGTCATGGTCTGTGAATAAACAACCACGTTGTCTTTGAAACGTTGTATCTCCTTCTCATCCTGACTTTTGAGAATAACCATAGTTGTATCTAGCTCCCCCTCAATCCTTTTACTTTGTAAAATCACGTCACCCTGCGGATTGGACATTGATTCAGGGTTCAACTTTGCGGTCGATTCGTCACGTGGGTCTGGTACGTCTTTGCCAGTCTCGGCTACGTCTGCACCCTGAATGGATCCTAAGTTGATGTCGATTGTATCTGAAGTCGTCTCATACAGCGCTGAAGACACGTTGTCGCCTTGTTCACTACAACTCAGCATTTTAATTGAATCGTCAATCCGGTCAATGGCATTCGAAAGGAGGACGGGTGGATTTGTCGACAGGTGTCTTGCAGAGTTTACAACGCATCTTTCAGTGTTAGGAATTTCAACGGGTCTAACTGGAGGTCTAACTGGCAGTATCTCATCTAGCAGGTACGGTGTCGGTGTCACATGTCTGAAGAGCCATTGCGGCTCAGTCTGATGGTGTCCAGAGCTGACTCTCAAACTACCCTCCACTGGATATTCTACGCGAATCTCCGAAGCCATCTTCAAACACCCAACCTCGACTGGGTCATCAGTGTCACCAGCCTTGCGTTTGTTATACTTGCTATTGTCTGAATCTTTGAGTTGTTGTACATTCTTTGATCGCTTACTGCTGCTGGAAGGGTCTGCTGTTTGGTTATACTTGCTATTGTAAACATATTCGAGATCTTTGGCCTTTTTCGAGTACCAGCTGTGAGGCTGGATGAAATCAGGAGCTAACCTAATAAATCTATACCGTAATATGCCTTGATTTCAGATCTTATCACTTCAACGGGGGACCCCACATGGGATCTCTCCGTCATCAGGTTAGTGAGTCCGTCAGGGATACAGTCATCGGCAACTATGATATCAGTTGGTCTATACCCCCCCACCTGCACAGACAACGGAATCCGTTTTGATGGTAGATAAGCGGCGCTGACATCTTGATTCAAATGCTGGTATCTAGTGAGGTTGAGTAGTTCTGAAGGAGACAACCTCTCTTGAGGGAAAAGTGTAATGCACAAGACTCCCATATCGACAAACGGTTTGTCCTTTACGGTGCAGCCCATTTGAAAGAGCTTTTCCGCTATCATCTGCGTGGTGGGTCTGCTGTCTTTGTGTTTTACGTGGAGGATGCGGGCGTTTATGGCTTTCATATAATCCATTTCGAACGTTTCATCATTCTCTGGGTTATAAACCCCGACCAAGTTGGATAAATTTTCAGCGTATGTTTTTTTACAATAGCTTTCCTCTGACCCCTTGTATTCTACCAATGGCCAGCCACTGTGTAACTCCCACATCACGCAGTACCAGCTGAACATGTCGCTCCCAGTAGCAGAGTTCAAGCACCAAAGCACCTCTGGGGCCATGTTAGTACGGTTCCCCCTGGGTTGATCTGGGGTAGAGAAATTACAAGACATGCCAAAGTCGCTAATTTTGAAAGTGAAGGGAATGGGTGTTCGACCCGGCTGGTGACAAACCAATACGTTTCTGTGGGTGAAATCTCTGTGCTGGATGGTTCTAGATCTCAAGTAAGCCAGCCCTCGAAGCGTGTCGAGTTCAACCGCTGGTATGACAGAGGTGTCATTCATACGCCACACGAATTCCTGCAGCGAAAAGAGGGCTTGTTCCATGATTAACACGGCTCGACCTCCCAACTGATAACCTGGAATTTCACACCAAAAGCCTCCGAATGTGCGCAGGACGTTGGGATCTTTCATCGAGACGCCAATCATAACCTCTTCCATCTGGGAAGCGATGTGCGCGTAGCGATTGAATTCTTTGTCTATGAATGGAATGCTCCAGTTCACCATGTCTGGAAACAGATTGGTTTTTGCAACAAGGTCATTGTCAATTTTAACAGTCACCCCGAAGCCTCCACGGCCCAACACTTTGTTGGGTGTAGTCATCAGTTCTTCTATGTCAAAGTCACATTTCGACCCATGGACTCTACCGACGTTAGCGTATATTTTCCACGGATCAGCCTTTGCAGTTGACTTTAAAGGTTCCCAGTTTCGCCCAAAGTTGTCCATTTTCACAATTGGTATCCTGGAGCTGGTCATCTTGTAATTCGATAGTAAGAAGCCATCTATCACTGGATACGACTGCTGAGAAAGTGGACGGATCCGCAGAGGAGGACATTTTGTGAAGGTAGGAAATATGAGAGTGTGTGTTGGTTATTGCCCGTGTTTGTCTCAGCAGTTTACCCAACTCCTGCGTGTACGGAACCACTGGATTACATTTGATTACCAAGAACAACACAAGGGAGTTGTACTTACAGGTCTCAATTGTCTTGTCTTGTTTTACATATACAACTAGACGATCTTGTCCTAGGACCTGAGGTTCATCAGAGATACTAACCACTCCAACGTTTGTGAGATTACAGTGGTTGACAATCCTATTAATAACCACTACGCTATCTTCGTTGTGGCTGAAGGTGCCATTGCCGGGGTTTATTCCAAGCCAGTCTAGCACACCTGCCACGTTGCTGTAACACAAGGTCTTGACGTGATAGAGATTGTAACGTTCTACCAGGTCTAGCAACCTTTCGGCGTTGCTCCTGGTTCGATTCTTCAGCTGAGACATTCCCGATAGGACTTCAAGGCTATTGGCATGTCGTAATTGTCTCTAGTACATCTGGCCAGTAAATAGAAGATGAACGGTTTAGTTCGCAGGGATATTGTGTTCTCTGAACACGCTTCTATGCCACTGTTTGAGTGTCTGATAGTTGCAGGTGCTCCGGCAACGGGATTGCTTCAAGATGCCAGGTTCAAAGACCATACCACGCTCCAGACAACCTTACAGGTTTTGCTAGATATGTGGCAAAGAGCCGATACGTTGTATGTACCCAGAGCAGATCTGGAATCTCTCCACCGTATGGAATGTATTACCACAACGTCTAACGAAATACCCATCCCATGTCAGATCATATTAGATGTCCGTAAACTGTCCAGATACTACATATATCTACTGTTCCGTTACTGCATGAGTTCCGCGGGACTTACGATCTACAACTATCGGGGTTTCACGATTAACCAGCTCATCCGCATGTCTGAGCAAGAAGTCAAGAATATTACAGCTCCCTTCGTGGATATACCTGGAAGCTGGCTAGAGCCTAAAGTGTGCACAAGCTTCCCTTCAGCTCCACCTATTCCAGAAGGTAGCTCAATTAATGACTTTCCCAATTTTACACCCCAGCAGCCACCTCAGAGACAACCTCAATCTATAGAGAACCACCTACCACACCAGCTTCCACGTCAACCAACAACAGAGGTCAGGGATTACCACGGAGGGGGATATGTCGAGCAACAGGGTGTACGTATCCCGTTGCAACGCGACACCAACCACCAACCACACAGCCAGCGGGCGTCACAATTTAAACATTTCAGTAAACCTACGTCAAACAATGTAACCTTTACAGGGTGTTACAATTCTGACATTGACTGCGAGGACTAGTGTTGATATTGTCAACATATATAGCATTGTGTGTACCAATGGAGCATTCTCTAAAACTTACATCTTTGAATTTGTCAAATACCAATTACTAACTGGACACTTGACCTAGGTTGGACACTAGACCTCGGTTGGACAAACGTTTTATGGAATATATAAGATACCATTAACACCTTCCACATGGCCAAACCACATGTAACAATGGCAACAAGGAGAGGGTTCATACACGAGTCGAAGTCACCCCTTGAAAACTTAGCCCTCAGCAAGCGCAGTAGATACATGGAATGTGCCGTGTGTTTAGAAGTGGTTTTCGATAAAGCCAATCCCAGGGACTGCGTATTTGGCATTCTACCCAACTGCAACCACTGTTTTTGTGTGGCGTGTATTCGCGTGTGGAGGAACAGCAACCGCCCTTCAAAAAACTTTAAAGCGTGCCCAGTCTGCCGGGTAGAATCTACCTTTTATGTTCATAGTGATTATTGGCTTGAGGATCAAGACAAGGTGAAACTGATTCTGAAATATAAGGACTCCTTGGCAAAAAAGCCATGTCGATACTACGCAGAAGGTCGTGGACGATGCCACGCTGGCTCAAAATGCTTATACAAACACGACCGTCCGAAGATTGACCATTTGCAGACTACATAGACTACTTGGACTCACTACCAACCTCCACCTTTTAGAAACAATTACAGACTGGACCTGGTCGAACACTCAACCTCGGCCGAACACTCTCTGTCAATTGCACTCGCTTTGGCACAGTGGATGGCTGGCAGGTAGACCCAAATGCAAAACTCAGAACATGGGAATATGCTTGCTAACAATTTATTGTATCGTCAAACTATAGGGTTAGTATGTCTACCTGTCTGCTTTGTATATGGTATGTCTACCAATGTGACCGAAGGACATGTTATGGCAAATAAATTCCCTCATATATTCATAAACCTGTGTAAACGTCTTTATTGTACATTAAAAGGAAACATTACACACAACATTAACACTTCACTCGTTTATACATTTAAACATTACTGTATGAAGTCTTTACATTGCTTATTCGAAAGTGTCATCTCTGACTGAAATGTGTTGAATGTCAACTCGGACCTTGCCACAGGGGCTGGATTGTCAATGTGATCTTGATCCCCTTCTGAAGTTTGTCTTCCATCTGACATGTTTGTCAGTCGCTAGAGGTTGATACAGTTGATGTTCGGACCAGTCCATTAAATACGTGGTCAAAGTTAGGTGTGTCATAAGTCTGACCTGAGGCAGAGGAATTGTTGACGTTTTTGTTCATTGACACCAAGTCGATCCATTACAGAGACACGCTGGGCGTGAGTAGTGTTGCCGAGTGTGACGTCTCACAGCACTGGATTGGAGGACTAAAATAAGATTAAAATGCTCAGACTTTTAGTTGACCGAAACTTGACTAAACTAACCTTAACCCTACAGAGTATGAACGTGAAACCAATAAAAACTAAAATGACAGCTAGACACAAAGACTAGACTAAAACTAAAATTAAAACAGGCCGCCAAAAGGCATCAAGGGTCTTATCTTGTCACCAAGTCGATCCTTTTCGAGAGAGACGGCATGGTAAGGTGTGAAGGTTCTTATCCTGACACACGGTCGTTTCTCTACAGAGACACGCTGACCTGGGCCCGAGGAAGGCGTGAGGTTTCTCATCTTGACACCCAGTCGATCCTTGACAGAGACACGCCAACCTGGGCCCGAGGAAGGCGTGAGGTTTCTCATCTTGACACCCAGTCGATCCTTGACAGAGACACGCTGACCTGAGCCTGAGGAAGGTGTGAGGTTTTTTATCTTGATACCCAGACGGTTCTTGACAGAGACACGCTGACCTGAGCCTGAGGAAGGTGGGAGGTTTTTTATCTTGACACCCAGACGGTCCTTGACAGAGGCACGCTCTTTAGAGTTAGGTGTAGACAACATCTGGCCTGAGCCCGAAGAAGACGTGAGGCTTGTTGTCTTGACACCCTGTTTACAGTTAGATGTAGACAACATCTGACCTGAGCCGGGGACAGTCGTGAGAATTGTTGTGTTGACACCCTGTCGACCCATCAGTGAAAGGTTCTCGATGTTTACCGCTAGGTTATCAACCTCCGAGGGTGTCCCTGGAGTTTGTGACGTGAATCCCTGTTGATCCACAGTGTATTTCTGCATCAACATCATTCGTAGCATATCACAAAGCTTCCGATGTTGGTCAGCGAACGTTTCTCCGTATTTAACCATCGCCTCTTTGTAGGGGATTGCTAGAAATCTGTCGAATGTGATAGGATTCGGATGTTGTTTAACAAAGGTTTCTGTGTATTCAACCATTGCCTGTTTGTGGGGTATTGTAAGAAATCGGTCAAATTTGAAGTTCTCAAATGTATCCTCACGGTGACGTGTGTCCGAACTCTGTAGATCAGACTGTCCAGCTATAACCTAATGATGTTTATAGTGTACACAACATAGCTTGAGACTTGTATAATATTAATACAAACTATATTGTGATCAACAGACTTTATCCATTTTGAACCTTGCTACGGTTGGAGATTCCAGCCACTCTACGGCAGTCAAACGCGATTGGACAAGTCGACATTGTGGTAGACGGGTCAGCCGTGTGGAGGGAGGGTTGATGGGTGGCACGCACGGTTGTGCTTGATGTTGCGATGTACCGTGTGCACACTTGCACCTTCCCGTTAAACCTAAGGACCAGACTGCGCCAAAACTTAGATGACCGTGAATGTCACCGTCTTCAAATGGGCTGATATTGAAGGGTGTGTCATGTGGGGATATACAGTTGATGACACTTAATAAATGACTGTTAAACAAAAACACTATGTGAACCAAATCCAAGTCTAAGGTGTAATCTTTTGATTCACAACAACAGATCCCAGACACAAAGCAGACTAGAACCTCTTCACAATGGTTTACAACAGTGATTGTTTAAACAACTACTGGTGGATTGACACCAACCAAGATTGGCTCAAGATCACCTTCATAGCGGCTCCTCTGATGAGGGTTGTAGGCTTGATGGTCATCACCTACAGAATATGTAGTCAACGGTCCTCACCCATTTACAAACCGTCATCGACTGCACAGCGTTCACTTTCTTACAATTCTGTGTACAATCCTACAACATGTGCCTTTGACGATGTGCACTTTGACGTTCCTGTGAACAACCAGTCGCATGTGTTGGACAGAGATTCTTGCCAATAACCCTTTGAAAAAATCAAATGTACTGACGTACTGGGCTGAACCGACCCGATCAACACAATCCTCCATACGTGGCACTGGAAAAGCGTCTGGTTTGGTGACCCCATTAACCTTATGGTAGCTTAGGTTTACGGCTTTGTTTTCGTCCAGATTATTATTCAGAGCGCTCTGACATAATAACTGGCGACTGTTGAAGATAACTCAAGTGCAAATTTGGTCAGAAAGATGTCTTTGTCAAGTCTAGTGCTGGTGTTTACGCTGACAATGACGTTGTACATTGTTGAAAGGGCCTCGGCTGAAACGCTGTGTGGTGGAGAGTTAGTGGACGTACTTCAGTTTGTCTGTGGAGATAGAGGATTCCATTTCAGTAGGACTGGTAGAGCCAGCAATAGGCGCTCTCAGAACCAAGGGATTGTGGAGGAGTGCTGCTTCCGCAGCTGCGACCTCAACTTCTTGGAGCAGTACTGTGCTAAGTCTGAGAGAGACGTGTCAGCCTCCTCTCTGCAGGTCATACCCGTGATGCCCGTTCTCAAACAGGAGGTACTCAAGAAACAGCACGCCTCCTCCAACTACAAGTACATCCACTGGCAGCGGAAGGCTGCCCAGCGCCTTCGGAGGATCGTCCCCTCCATACTGCGGACCAGGAAGTTCCGGTGGCAGGGGGGTCAACGGAATAACAATAATTTGTCACAAAAGATAATGAGAAAGAAATGCCTAACAACAACAAGAGCCAAAACCCAACCGTCTGCAACGGGTAAAGGGTCTCTCCTTGGGGACTGGAAAGGAGTGCTTATAAAGACCACAGAGCCACAGCAGGTCCAGGTGTAGCTCTTAAGGCCTGATGATCCACCAGTTCAAACATGAAACCTGCAAAAGGGAACATGGCCAGCAAGAGGGAACAGACACCTAGTGGAGTGGAGGGGTCGTCACAACACTTGTACGTTTAGTATCATGCCATGAGTCACTTTGTACTTCATAATAATAAACTCTTGAAATCCACTTGTTGCACATTGCTCGGTGCATTATTCGCCATCTCCCTGCAATACAATATGGTCTGTTCTAATCACATCTACCATGTGGGTGTTTTTATTATCTTCACTATGTGTGAGTTGGGAGAAACTGGGACCTACACATGTACCATCTGATTTATGTATAAACACAGGGTTGGATGGATGATCGATTGGGTTGACAGTTAGTTTTGCCAGGTTGTATATGTAAGAACCATCAATTTTGACAGACATCAGGTAGTAGAATGTCAGGTTTTGCCATCTATGTACAATGATAGCGTAACAACATCTTGTATGGTCTTTACCGTGCAACTCCTGTACACCCTCTGGACTCCAACATACAAGAAGGCCACATTTCAATCTGTCGGAAATTCGTTTTATCTCTGAGCAATGACACATGTTTGGTTTAATTTCAGAGATGGCATTGAATTCTTGTTCTCTGGCTTGTAAAATGCTTAGTAAAGTATGAATGGGCTTCTGATGTCCCAGATGGACAAGCTTGATATCCTCCTCACCGTTCAGGTGCCCTAAAACATTCAAGGGAATCGGTATCCTGAGGGTGGTATTTTCTGACCCATCACCAGCGAACTTGAAAATCTCTCTATGACCACTGCCGCCTTGCTCGAGATTTACATTTGTCGGGTGTGATAGGACTTGCCATTGTGTCTCACATTTTACATCCTCTAACTTTGGGACACAAGCGGATGTTGTTTCTACTTCTGAGTCTCGTTTCATGTTAGAATCACAGTCTTGCTTTTTAAAAGGTTGTTCCATGTTGGTAACTTCGGAAGATTGTAAGATTGTCAATTTTCTTTTCACAGCGATTTTGATTTTAGTCTTCGTTTACACGGTGAAACGCCTACTTCCATGGGTAAAGGCTGCTGATGCAGAGTGTGTACGATGTTGTGTATATGATTCTCATAGTCGTTGAAAAAATTACCTGTAGTGTTAGAGACACACATAGCTTGTGGTATGTCATCATCAGAGTACGTCTTGACCACTTGAATACATCTCTCCTGAATGAACGTACTAAGTCTTTCAAGGGATGCCTCTTTCAGATGTTTGATTTCATCTAGCATGCTTGTGATATTACACTTAAGTGTGTCAAAACCGAAACACTGTTGTATTGCAGCCAATTTAATGTTGAAAATCATTGTCCTTATTGGCTAGCTTGATGTTAATGTCTTCATGGAAAGCAATGGAACGTGAAAGCTCCTCAATATCAATTTGCTGCTTAGCCAACTTGTCTTCCAGTGAACTTCTTTCAAGCTTAAAATGGTCTAAGATTTCAACTTGGCCACTACTGAGCTTTTCTATAGTGGTCTCTAGGGACGATATTGTCTCTATAAAGGCGTCATTGGACTGTGTCAGACTCTCAATTTGAGCATTAAATTCTGATTTTGTTTCTGAATGTTGAGAAAGCTCCTTGATCTGCTCCTTGATTTGCTCCTGGATTTTGCAATTTGCAAATTGCTGCTTAGTCAACTTGTCTTCCAGTGAACTCCTTTCAAGCTTAAAAGCATCTAAGATTTTAACTTGGCCACTTTTGAGCTCTTCTATAGTAGTCTTTTGTAAGGGTATTGTCTCTTGTAAGGTGTCGTTGGATTGTGTCAGTCTCCCGATTTGAGCATTACATTTTGCTTTTGTTTCTGAATGTTTAGAAAGCTTCTTGATTTGCTCCTGGATTTGCTCCCGGATTTTGCAATTTGCAAATTGCTGCTAAGTCAACTTGTCTTCCAGTGAACTCCTTTCAAGCTTAAAAGCATCTTGGATTTTAACTTGGTCACTTCTGAGCTCTTCTATAGTAGTCTTTTGTAACGATATTGTCTCTAGAAAGGTGTCGTTGGACTGTGTCAGACTCTCGATTTGAGCATTAAATTCTGCTTTTGTTTCTAAATGTTGTTTACGAGTTTTCTCACTTGTGGAGTCTTTCTCGGCTAGCTGAGTTGTCAACGCATCACGTTGCACACTCCACTCCATCTTCTCTGCTGTGTGAGCATTTACTATTGTACTCCTGTCCCTAGTGAGGTCGTTGTATAAGTCTCGATACTTCTTAAAACTCTTGTAATTCACTGAAACGAGTGTCTCTTTCGATATGCTGTGTATCGTGTTCTACATCACAAAACTTCGACAGCGGGTCCTTTTGTTGCATGAAAGTCTGAGTACGGTCCAGACGACTAGACATGTTCTTGCAGTCGACTTGTAAACGGTCGATTTCCTTCTTAGCGGATGTCAACTCGTTCTGCTGTTTTACATATTCATTATTCACAAGGACAAGTTTGTCACTGCGTTGCTTCAACATGGAACTGAGAGTATGTCCTATATCAAGTACAGTATCCCAGTGTATCTTGAGGGACTTCATGATGTGACTGGGAGATGACGGGGAATCTCTGCCAGCTGCCAACTTGACAAAGAGTGTTTGCAGATAGTCGAAAGTGTTGCAGATTGCATCCTCGTTCTCGAGGGATTCCAATAAATCCTTAACAATAGTCACAAGTTGATGTTCGGGATCTCCCTTTACAATGCTCGCAATGTATTTCAGCGCTTGATCCGCTTGTTTAACATGATCTGCGGTTTGTATAAACCTAGTCTCTCTAAATGTATCTCGTAGACTTCTACCCAGTCTACGGATAATAAGATCGTAACAACCACACAATTCCATAGCCACACCGAAGCCTATTGTGTCGCAAGCTTTTGTTTTTTCAAACGCTTCAAACCACTTAGCCAAGTCTCCGAAATTCGTCTCAAGCGCATCGACTGCTATTAAGGTTTCGTCAAGGGAAAGTCTTGTTCGGGGTTGCACAGTCAGGGCTGTTGACATGTCCGATTCCGTGTTAGATGGTGAGGATTCCACCTCGGTAGCCGAAGGGAATAGTTTTGATATGATACCGAAGAGCATTGCACGAGAATCGCTTCCAGTATTCAATTGAAGTTGATGATCTACTGCTCTCTTCTCCATCGTCTTGTGATGTTGTAAGGTAGCGGTCCCAGAACCTGTGTCGGTTGAGACCGCTGAGGGTTTGCCTGTCAGCAGTGCAGCCGATACTCTCGCGGCGTCTCTGTCGACATTCCTTTTGCCATAACCACCAGCCTGGGTCGGTTTCGTCTTCGACTGCTTCACTTTTGGTCTTGCGCTTCTTTCCCTGTTGTCGTTCTTGGTCTTCGTGTTCTGTAAACATTGAGATGCTTTTCCTTGATGTGAAGCTTTCTTGATGGCATGCTTGTTCTCTTTCTTGTCCCCAGTAACAACTTGAGCCGCCCCCCCACCACAAGGCGATCTGGTTCGGTTTTGGTCTTTTGTTAGACAGGGAGAACAATTGCAAGCTGGGTAATTGGAGCTCCTTCTGTCCTTGACTTTGGTCAACTTCCCACGCTCTACACTTGTCGACTTCCCATTTTTCCTCACCGCTTGCACTGTAGACCCTACGGTGATTGAGACAGTATCTATATTCACAGTCTGCCCGACCTCGGATGTTTTGGAGGTCTGGCGGTGGGGTTTCCGATCTTCTTTCAATCCATCCATTGTCGGTGTATCGAGAGATTGTAGCACACAGTGTAGTGCAGATCCCACCGAGGAGCAATCTGTCTATTTGCGACACAGCTGGAACCCTCGCACACTGCGGGTGATATTCGATAAGCGTAACCGCACCATTGACACAATTCAGCCTTATATGGATCACGCGATAGTAGATGCTGGTCAACTCTCAATGCTGTGTTGAGTTTACCCAGCTCTTGACACCAACGGTCCAGGGATCCGCAACACAAGGCTGTGAGTATCACTGCCTCATAGGGAGCGTGTATAACGTCTTTGATAATCTTTCCTCCTAAACACCTGGTCACCTTTAAATTCATCCATGTGAGCCTCACACGCAACCAATGAGGGGAGGATGGAACTGGTAAGAGGTGAGTGTGATGGTTAACACTTTGCCGTGAGAGACTTGACATGTCGGAATCTTGTTGCCACAATACACACGTCCCCCACGGAGCGCATTGCGGATCAAGTATTGCAAGAATGCTGTGCTCACTCTGGCGGTGTAACCTCTCGAGGGTTAGCCTATTCTGCTCATACAAGACTTTGAAGGCAAGCGGAGCTCCGAGTGTGGATAGTGTCTCGCTTACTAATTGTGAAACAAGTTTATCCCTTTCTGCAGAGTCTAAGCGACATGATGTAGCAGCCAAGACGGTGTGGACATGACGGTTCATGCTTGCGTATATTCTTGAAACCAACATCTCGGGTTGATGACCTGATACGGTGTCCCCTGTGAAAGTGTATGTCTTGTAGTGCGCTACCGTATCGGAAGGTGTGATCATTTTCACCCAGGCTAACGGTGCTCTGGCTAAAACACTGAGTCTTTTAACCTTGTGGCCTTTGGAATCAATGTACGTATTGGAAAAGTGTTTGGCTGTGACAAGACCGTAGTTGTCTCCACTGTGGTCGTATACAGCCCTGAGAAGGATATAACATGTGTTGGGAAGAACGTCGGAGTCAACGGGTATTCGAAAAAAAACATCAAACCCGGGCTCTGTCAGCGTTACGGATAGGGGTATCCGTTTCTCGATATCAAACATTTGCACCCAGGTGTATTCTAGTCGCAGCTATGTCCTCTACCTCGTCGAATCTTATGGTCATGTGGCGGGTAGAGCTCCAGTCTCCTCTCTGGCAGGGTTCCATCGTCAGCTGTTCAGCCCTGTAAGTGTGTAAGCCGGTGTATAATAGAAAGACTAAAGCGTAGAGTTGGTTTCTGGATAACAGTTTTATTTTAGTGTTACAAATAAATGAGACAACTGTGCATACTGTAACATGCTCCAACACCACATGATATACTAGAAAGTCAATATGGGTCACTGGTAACTTTATCTACAACACATGACTATGAAATCAATAGTCTTCAATGACAACTTTAGACTTCTCTGCGATCATGGCGGCCGATATAACATGGCAGCCAGATTTATCCTCTTGCGTAACGTAACCTTGGACTGACAAAGACACGGACGGCTGATCGTCTTGAGTGGAAGACGAAACCCTCCCCTCGGCTTCACAGTCCTCCTCGGAACAATCTTCATTGTTGTAAGACTCACTGTCGCCGAGTTCGAGATAGCAGCTGCGAGTGGTATTACATTTGGAAGCCTCCATATACTCAGTCATGGCCTCAAAGTCTTCAATCCCCATGACATTCTCAGCTGCTTCAATCATAGCGTTATCAAACACAGAGTGACCAGTTGATTCAGAGAGAAGTTGAGTCTGCTTCAAGGTCTCCAAACTGTCTCCGGTGTCAGATTCGAGTCTGTTTAAATCTTTGTATAGTCTCATAATCTCTTCAACAGCCTCCGGTTTCTCACCCAGGCTGTGTGTGATGTTTAAGTAGACGTGTAGGTTATCATTACACCCTACAGACCCTTGCCGACCCCCTTGGACTCTGCCACCCGTTGTCAAAAGCTTCAACACCATAATGTGTGCAGATTACAGCTTTCAACTTTTTAGAGAATATAGCGTGAATGCCTTTAAAAAGCTCAACGTCATGTCGGAGGACAGAGTCCGATGTGTTATCAGTCATGACCTTGTTAATCTCTAAACGCTCAATTGAAGAGTTGGGTCATATCAGACACTATTGACCATGCACACTGCACAGCGGGAAAATAACGTTTCTACATCCACTAATACTTCGGAAAATATAGGCTGACTGCATTTCATACAAGATGTGTACATCTGTTTTAAGTCAGTAAACGTGCAGGTGTTGACATTTCTGGTGCTGAGTGGGACGTTTATCATGGTCGCAGCACAGCACGAAGACACGAATTTCAGTTGTTCAAAGTCAAATTTGACGTCAATGTTTTTTGGGTTACCTTTCACCTCAGACGAGCGGAAGGTCTGATTCTTTAGACATCTGGAGCACTTCAGGTCTCCCTCGTCCTTCGGTGGCTGCGGACTGGGTTCTCCTGGTACAAGGAGTATCTGCTTGTGATTATAGTCCACCCAGTTAATGTAGCAGTTTAGCACGGCATATAGTAGCATCTGACACTCAGGCTTTAATTCACTCAGCTTATGAAAATGCTCACTGTGAATAACGTCAACAGCTTGACGCAGTTCAGGTAGACAAGCAGCCGCCATTTCCAGTGGTTGATCAGTTGTGTAAGCGATGGCGAGGTTGTAATAACAACTAAGGCTCCATTCTGAATTGAGTGTAAGCATAGGGTGTCCGATTTTTTTCACCACTTGGAAGGCTTTGATGAGTTTTGCGTAGTAAGATTTCCTCCTCATCGAAAAACTTAATTTCTGCCATCTAATTGAACCTTCAACGGAGTCTGAGTGGACTTTCTTCCTTTTCCGATTGATGACTTTGAGGACATTCTTCACGGGCTTATTACGACCCTCCTTGCCAAGCTCGATCTTACACGCAGATGACTCAAAAGGTTTAGGTTTTGATTTACGTTTATTGTAGAAGTCTTTGGTAGTTAGGTTTCTTGACACAGTTGTCAATGTGTCACTACTCTGAGATGTAATTGCTATAGATGTCTCATGCAAACTGTTGAACGGAACAACTTCCAAATCTTGGGTTTGCAAGGCGTGGTCTTTGTTGTACTTCAATGGTTCGTCCAAGTCATGGGTGTTAACTCCTGCAGTAGGTGGATATTTCAGCTGTGGGTCTTTGTGACAATGTTGGTTGGTTAAGAGGGTCACAGACTGTCGTTTAGGCTCTGATTGGATGTCCAACCGATTTACGAGGAAGTCAACAGCCTTGGCTCTAACTGTGTGTAACTTCTCTGTAGACTCCTCCTCATTTAAAATCAGATCTTCCTTTTGGTACCTATAAAAGTCAGCCAAGACAGCCAGTCTGATCATAACCTCCCAACCCTCCATTCTTGACAATTCTTGCTTGTTCGGTAATGCTACATTTAAGTCTTGTGAGCCGATTAATACTAAGGACAGATCATCCCAAAGATCGAAACAGAATTTGTAAGCGTCTTCGCACTCTGATAGATTTGTCTTAACCGTCAACATCTTCACTATTTGTGTCTGTATTCGGGGTGTAGACATATTATCTCTTGATTTAGAATGGCATACGGTGCTAAGACACTCCAGGTAAGCCTGCAAGAGGATGGATTTTGCATAACAACGGGACCCCACGACTCTGGTATCCTCTACCCCTGCCCTTCCAACCCCTTCGCGCCGATGCTTCTCAATTCCCCCGTGGTGTTGCATCTCTATTGTCCAAATCTCTTCCCCAACGAGATCCTGAAAGTGCACGCTGAGCACCTGGGGCACTTCTTGGCTTTACAGAACGTACCTCAGATGGATGGAGATTTTGAAAAGACTCTCTTTCTGGGTCTGTGTAAATTGTTTACTCGGGAGAAGGTCCTTTCACTTTACAAGACAATCCTGACTGACCAAGTGCTGGCTGAAAATGTTGTTGATGTACCCTACAAAGACAATGACGGAGAGAAGTCCTACCCGAGCATTTTTGTTAACTTCAACAAAAACATAGCAAGTCAGATTGTGTCTTTACTTCGCAAGTTGCTTGAGTTGTTTAACATTGACAAGCTTTGCAATGGTAAAATGGCGTACCAACGAGGAGAGGAGCCTCCTCATATCATCTTTCTTTACCTCATTCAACTACTGGCAATATTTGTGAGCAGCTCCATCGAGGAGAAACACCTTGCTGTCATTTTAAGTGTTGCGTCGGCTGTCTTCCTGGACGCGAATTTTTGCAACCCCTTGTGTGCTACAACTATACTTCGTCCGATGTTCATTCCTTACTACGGTGAACAAGTGAGTGCTAAAAAACGAAAAGGTGACACGGAGCAGGAATGCCCTGAAGCGAGATTGCGATATTACAAACTCTTCACGGGTTATGAACTTAACAAGAATGGAGTTGACGTATCTGGGATGAATGGGGGTCTACACTGGACCGATGTCGGTATACTGGAACGTATGCAAGGGTGTAAGATCGTAGAAGGTGAAAGTAAAAAGCTGTGGTTCGTGTCACCTCAGATGGGTGATCGAATGCTAATGGTTAAGAATACCGGATTGACAATGATGGGAGACCAGACAGGTGAAAAGGCCATTACAATCTGCCATTACCTGATGTCCGATCATGTAATGGCTTACATGCAGGGCACTGTGTTCGGTACAATATCTAACATGCTACCGTGTCATGCACACAGTGACTTCAGCGAGGATGTGATGTCTACCATCAACAATTCTATGGCTAAATTCTCTAATGCGATTCGTCACCAGAGCGCAAACTTGATGGCAAAGCTGACTAAAATGAAAAATACATGCCTGGTCACCAATGGGGTAGGATTCACTGGGCAGGAGAAAGGCAAGTCATTACAGTTCGGTAAAGTTTTCACTGGCACTGAAGACAAGAGACCCCCTCCGGTTTCCAACAGGATGGGGGTTTTCACTTCACTGAACCTGGGACTGTCAAACGACACCATGATGAAGGCTATGTTGACCATTGCATTGCGTGAAGATTCTGGAATGGCTAGCAGTGCTAATTTACACAAGATGTTGTCTACAGTTTACAAGCCCATGGGGCTTAACCAAAAGGTGAACAATATCCACTTCTATGGGCGTTATCACAACACCTTTAACAAAGGCGAATTTACAGAGGTTGCATGTGTTAAATCCATGAGAGACCCCGACTACAACAGCAGCTTTCACTCTGAGATGCTGACAGCCTCGAGTAAGTATCAGCTAACCGCATCACACGGAGCCTTGCCGATGTGCACGCTTACCCTTGCCATGACCATGAGACAGACTGTGATGATGGTTATGGGATTTTTTTGCACTGAGCTAGCTCGTGTCATTTACACTCCAAAGGTAACCGATGTTAACTTGTGTAGACAACTCATTGCGCTATCTATGACAGCAAAGTTTATACACGGAAAGGATGATGAGAGCACCAACACGTTTGACGCATCTTATGGCATGTCGCTAAAGTTAACTGGAGCAGTCTTCAATAAGAACTCAAGCATGACAGGTAGCAACTATTCAGACTTGGATGAGATGGAGTGGTTGCAAGCTACCGACAACAGTCTTCCCGATTACATAAAGAAGTCGCTAAACATGATAGGTGACACGAAAAAGGAGGTTGTGAAGATTATGAGTGAGAAGAATCTGAGATACAATCGTGTGTTGTTTCTGACCAAAGGGGGGGTCTCTGTGCACAAATTCACCTCAGTCTTTGCTCATGAGGAGTTTATGCTTCACGCACCCATGATGGCGCTGTCAAGCATGATGATATTCTCCAGCAAGACCACCAACAGCAATTACGCCACTCTCAAGCTATCTAAGCATCAAAGCTGTTACTACACTGTGAGGGTTTTCAACAATGAATGTGTTGACACATCACTTTACAGTTGTCAAAGTAAAGATTTCAACCATCCCACTGATGAGAAGACTACAATCGATGAGATGGTGGAGAGTATCAAAAAAGGGGTGTCTTTTCTGTTACCTAGGATAGCCGTGAGTCGTATCAAAATGATGGCTCCTGAACTGAACGAAACTGATTTCAGCTTACTACTGTCGAAACTTAAGAATGACAACATCAAGGTGATCGGAGAAGAACAATATTTATCCTCCGTATCTTCCTCCACGGCGTCAGAAACGAGTACCTGTGTTTCTACTTACCATCAGGTTGGTATGAAACAAACTTCAGACGACGTAACAGATAGCTCTGAGAAAAAGAAACTCAACGCTGATGACCAACTGAGCATATTTGACAGCTACTTTGAGTCAGATTGAATGAAGTCTTGATAGTGAATTGACCACGTTTGACACTGACTTAGGCTTTGGTTTATTTACCATGTTTGACACCGATTTGGGATTTGACCACCCAGATTGAAGACACGCGTATATATCCTATATGTTGTACTGCTATGGTGTATTGTATGTATGAAATAAAAGCAAATGTTAGCCAGACACATCATCGTCTACACTTTCTTTATTACACATTCACAACATGAAGATAAGTTGTATTAGAGTATTACATGGGTCTGCAATTCAGGAATGCATGAAATGGGTAATGTGCAGGTGTAACAGTTCAACTAAAACCACCATTTGCCTGTAAGCAAATCCGAGAGTGTGCAAGTCCTCTCTCACGGTGAAAATGAATCGATTTTCCATACTGCCGATTGTGCTCCCTAATTGACCATTGCAGACTCTTGGTACCCTCATTTTGTTCCGAGAATCAAGTCTAACAAACTCCTCCATGGCTCTGTCGTAATCCGACTCTCTGCAGTAAGAGAGTTCAAGCTCCCCCTGTTCAAGCCGGGCACAGATAAGAGGATTGAGTATTCCGCTGACTGAAATGAGCCTATCAGAGTTGGAGTTGGAGTTATCCTCGGGACAGGTAATCTTGGTAAATTTACACCTAAGAGGCTGATCGTTTTGGTGTGACACCCGCGCCACATTGGGAGGGTCAAATGAACACATTCCGTATATGTTCATAAAGTCATAGGAGGAAGAGGAGGAGCTGTGATGTTCCACATGCTCTCTCACCATACTCTTTATGTCTGACAAGGCTTTATCTCTCAGTTCACAGTACACACGTCTGTACCCCTCATCGATGGTCTCACATCGTTGCTCTCCTGATAAGGAGGCCATACTTTGCATCTGTAACCGATGCCTCTTTGCTGGTGGAGCCCCGCCAACTAGCGTCTGCTCACTCGATTGCTTCCAACTGGGTAGTAATCCATAACACGCTTTAATTGCCGTGGCAACAAAGAACAACTCAGGGATGCCTTTGCTTAATCCGACCGTCAAATGTCCCGGTCCGCACATGGACATTATAAGGTACGATCTCTTTCTTGGCTACCTAATAAATGAGTTGGAGTGTACTACCGCAACCAAGGTCTGTCTCTCCAGTAAAGCCTTAATAGAATGTCTGACGAAGCATAGAGAGCTGATCTCGGGTCCCAAAGTCTGGTCGCCTAAAGCTCGAGCCTATGTTCACTTTGAGGATGGAAATCACGGTCAGTTCGCAGTTTTAAAAGCTAGCGGTTCGTCAACGGTTCAGTTACTGGGAAAGTTAGTGCCTGTGTACTGTAGACTGTGCTTCTTGTCCGAGTGTCACGACCACGCCAAGGCTGAGGCTCAGGCTTTGTTGGTAAGCCTGACAGGGTTGAGGGACTGTAGGAACGAGGTCGTCAAATTCGAAATCAGAGTTTTGACGTATCTAATAGACAACTTGTCAAGTGCCCCTCCCTGTGAATGGGGGGAGGTGTGTCAGTCACCTGATGTTTCAGCTGAAACCAAGATAGCAGTTGAGCTCCTCTGGTCTCATTTGGTGTTGGTGTACGCTGGCAATCGCAAGCTTCTTTTGTGTAATGTGGAAGTGTTCTTCATCAGACCCCAAGACTCTGTGAATTTGTGTCCTGGTGAGCTAAGGGCTGCTCTATTTGTGCACGGTAAACATGACCCATTCTCTCTGCGTAAAGAACGCCCCCAAAAACAACTGGCTATGTATGGAAAGAAATGTCCCGTTATTCAGCCGGGCTCGAAACGCAAGTCTAACCGTGACACCGCAACATCAAGGCCCTCGGCCGGCAACCGACTTCACAAGTCTCGACTGTCCCGCCTTTGCTGGCTGGGAGCCCTATAGATACTGGACATCGAGTGCAACAAAGATGCCTTTCACTGGCTTTACAAACCAGCAAAGCAGAGTTGCCGTCACACCACGGCTACGTAGATTGTCCCGACAGACCCGATGAAGTACTGAGGGATGAAGGGAGCTGCGTGGTGAAGTTAGAAAACAACGTTCTCCTCCACGTGCTGCATGTAAACACAGTTGGGAATCAGAAGTTCAGTGCTACTACATTCTCAAAACCCCTTCGAAAATATGCTCAAATGCAGTCCAATACTACTAAAACCAAGTTTCTGAGCAGACTGAGGTTTGTCTCAGACAAGAAGAGGCTATGCTCCCAGCATGGCTATAAAAACACCCGCATAGAGTTCTCATCTAAACCCAGTCGCAGCGCCAACTTCACGTCCAACGCTAAACATCTGCCACAACCGTACTTTAGAGGAGTGTTTGAGACGATTGCTTTATCGCAGGGAACCTGCATTGTGTCGACTAGACCCTTTACGGTTAGCAACGAGAACCTGACATGTTACATATACGGAGTGGCCAACCCTTTAACCGTGGTTATTTGCATGAAAAACACAAAGTAACATTTCCACACACCCTTCTTCTTCTCCTCTGTTAATGTAGCCGGAGAGGAAACCCGACACCAGCTCTTCTCGTCAATGTCAATCAATTCACAAAAAGTGAGGAGTGTAGCTGAAGAGCTCCCAAGTGCGCTGGGTAAAGTGGCAAAGTTACTGGAGATACACTCACATCTCAACAGGCTGTGCTGTGAGCTGGCTCAGGAGAGGCGAGGTATGTTGACGTCTCAGGAGAAGATGTGTCTGGTATACCTCACGGAGACATACTTCATAGAAGTAAGAGACCGCAGTCACCCCAAGTACTGGCCGGAGTATAGGGAGGCTGTGAGAGGCGTATTTGTTCAACATTACCTCTCTTCGTTCCAGGATAAGGTCTTTAACGAATTATCATCTGAAAAACCCTGAGTTTATTAACTTAGTCCCGTGGCTACTCGATAATCCAAGTGTTATACACGACAAAATTATAGTCTCACACGAGGCTTACTTGAGAGAGGAGGGTAAAGTAAATGCTAGAGCAGAGTTGATTGCCACGGTTGACAATCACGTCAACTCGAACCCCGTCTGCTGCCAACCACACGGATTTCCTGGCTTTGAAGAAGTTGATTTTACAGACCTCGGATACAGTAAGCAGACGCTCCGACTCGCCTTGAGTAAATCTCAGAGTTCCGCCGTGACAATCCGAACATCCCCCAACAACGGCTAATGTCAGTTGTGCCGTGGTTGGAATTACACTTCTAGCTTACAGTCGCTAGTTGTAGTCAGTGAGGGTCGGATAGCAAATTATTAAGACACAGGGTGTTTTATGTATATAGTAGAGCAGGCTTTTTTTTTGACAATGGCCACGGCCAGAGACAACTCTTCCATTATCAACAGAGTTGCATCCTCAGCTACTTGTAGCACACCTATTCTTAGGGTGTGGGATATTGTAAACACACACTTTGAATCGCTAATAGCAACGGCTGACAGGTCTAACTCCAAGAGCAGAGCTGAAATCAACATACAATCTCAAGTCAAGGAGATGCAAGACCTAATGGGAACATGTAGCAGACGTCTGAATGATATAGAGGCTTACATATCAGAACTACAGATCATGGAAAGTGTCGCTGTGAAGGACTGTCCATTGCAACAAACCCTATCCTCGGAACTGGTAGGAGAATGGCATTTTCTATACATGGAAGACCATAGTGTTTTCGGCTACATGAAGTTGATTCCTGATTCCATCTCGGTTAACACTGACAACGGGTCCGCCTCTGTCAAAAGAGGCGAATTCACTATCCCACCAGGAGTGGCAAGAGAGGCAAATGAGGTGACTGATGACAATTTCACTTGGTTGGATAACTGTTACGATTATGCACAGTGTCCTTTCTGTCAGATATCTTTCAAAGTTTCCAAGTTTTGGAAGCATGCGTTGTTTGAGATTGCGGACAGGGGTAACAGAGTGCCAGCCTGGCAGTCTTTGACTCGATCAGACACGCCTAGGTGGATAGTAGAAGGGAGTGCGGGTTGGAGCAATCCTATTTACAGACCCCGAAGTTTAGAGAGTACATGTGAGATTGGACAGTGTTTTGCTGAGCTGAATGTGAAACACTTCCTGTCAGACTACGACTTCTCCAGAGCCCTCGACAGTGCATTTGAGTTTCTTGCGTTACAATTGAGAAATTGAAGTATGTTATCCTACTCCTATACACCGCGTACGATGATGGTCTCCAACCCTGTTCAGCCTCCGAAGCCGCAGCAACCACCCGTTCACAAGTCAGAGGATAGGATTTTGGAAAATATACACGACGACTTGGTGACACTTGATTACCTAGTGTAGCAGAGAGTCAACAGACAAAGCTTGGTACCATCCACACCTTTCCCCTACCCCCGAAAAGGGGGAAGGGTTCCTTCCCTTTTGTCCTTATCTCCCAGAAGATGCTTCAAAGCCTGACCCAGCATGGGGTCAGGAACAGAGACCACATGGTCACACAGTATCAGACAATGGAGTATAAGGGAGAACTTTCTTTCGTGGAGTTACAAACATATTTCTCAAGGACTACATGGCTCATGGACACTAATTCAATGAAAGTAGTCGATGTGTTATAATGTGTGTTTTCTCATTTACCTAGAACGTGTTTAATTGATGTTTGATTATAACTCCCCTTCAGATATAGTTAAATCAGTCAATCTTGATATCAAAATAATTGTATCATACTAACAAAACCAGTTATGAACGTTGTATTGCTCTATTCTGAAGTTTAAGCATTTCATGGACATTTGAGATAATGGAATTTAAACTATCAGCCACTTCACACCTCTGGGCAGATCTCAAGACGACGCCCAGGTGGAAGTAACTGACCAATGAGAGAGGTCACCTTCACACGGATGACCCCCTGTTCTTTGGAGTATAAAATCGCCGAACTTACAATCACCCCCGCTTGTTCGTAGGATTAACTTGGGGTGAACGCGTCACTCCCTAACCTTTACCTCATAACCTGCACATTCACTTTGCGCCCGGAACTTTGACGAGAGATTCCGTTTCCTATTCGTTGGATATAACGAACCATTGACTCCGTTCTTCAAACCGACAAAAGTAACTGCAATTTGCAATATTTCTTACTTGTGACATATTGGCATGTTGTGATTGAATTGTCGATGTTTGATTGTATTTTACAAATGATTTAACTTGACTATCGTTAGATCAGTTGCTATTGATCGTCCATTGTTACTATAGAAGCCTCTTCCTCTGTACCTCTTCCTCACTCTCTCTCTCCCCTCCCCCTCCACACGCGCTCTACGCAGCCATTGTGCCAGTGCGCTCTCATTAGAATTTAGGCCTACTGTACTGCTTTAGCCCAACTAACCCATAACTTATCTGGTATGTGTTCACTATAATTACATTCTCTTAAATAAATCATTGTGTATAATACTCGCGTATCTCTCACGTTATATGATCTGCTCTACTTTCATAGAATTCCCTACTTAACATTAGACTGATTATTACGAGTGCTATTATCCAATATTATTAAACAAGGTTTCCTCTGTCCCTTTCACGAATCAGAGGTGGTGCCCCCAAGAACGACTATACTTTATTATAAACTAAGTATTGCTAATCTTAACCGTGCAAACCACACTACATACTGGAGCCCCGTGCGAGGCTTTGAAACAGATTGAAATGAGCGATTTATAACTTGAGATACATCTTCCGTCTGAAACAGAACCCACCCTCCCACCCTTTTGGTTAAATTAACGTCCGTTGTATTTAACTATTCCCCAAATAGCTACAGTTTTAAACACTGTTTGAATACTGTGCTGTGTACTGATTGAATTGGTTTTTCGTAACAACTGAATGTTTGTGGTTGCTATCTAGCTTTGAGCTAAAAGTTGAGCGAAAATACGCGCGTGCGCAGTGACACGGCGTCCCGTCTCATTTCATTTTGTAAATTTAAGGCAGCGCTTCCAAGAGAAGGCATAAGAACCTTTTAACGGGTCATAACCACTACTTATATTGGTACCATACACGCTTCTAAAAGGTGTATCTTAGTAGGGTTTCCTATTTTGGGTTAAGCGAATTACCCTTGAAACTGATAAGTTGTTCTGAGAAACAAACATGCGGTTTAGTCCTAAAGGACTTTTATTTTGAAAGAGACTTCGCAGTCCTTTACTAAGCTATATGCTTCAATATTGTTAAGCAATTCGTCATTGATTAACCTAGCTTTTCGAAAAAGCTTCACTTTGTTTTGCATGTAATTCAACATTAATGTAAACACTCAACTTTCTAGAATCAATAAAGTACCAGTAAAATAATTATTGAGACAGTGGGTCGCTGTAATTTAAAGACTTTTATTGCGTGCTTAACCGGAAATAGTTACGCTTCGTCAGCAAAACTTGTAATTTGATTTCATTCTGCGCACTTAAAAGTGGAAGTTGTCAGAATATCGGCGCTGTTGACCATCCTGAACTGTAATTCTATTTACCCCTCATCAGTATCCAATTTTAACACAATCACTAAATAATAATTAAACGTAAAGTGTATTATTTTTAGTTTGCCCACTTTATTTGCGATCAGTCCAAAAGGACTTTTGTTTGGAAGTAGCCGGACAACGCAGCCTGTACCGTCGCAAATTGTTAAACTATTCTTACATAGATTAACCTAGCTTTTCGGAAAAGCTTCACTTTGTTTTGCATGTAATTCAACATTAATGTAAACACTCAACTTTCTAGAATCAATAAAGTAACAGTAAAATAATTATTGAGACAGTGGGTCGCTGTAATTTAAAGACTTTTATTGCTTGCTTAACCGGAAATAGTTACGCTTCGTCAGCAAGACTTGTAATTTGATTTCATTCCGCGCACTTAAAAGTGGATGTTGTTGGAATATCGGCGCTGTTGACCATCCGGAACTGTAATTCTATTTACCCCTCATCAGTATCCAATTTTAACACAGTCACTAAACAATAATTTAACGTAAAGTGTATTATTTTTAGTTTGCCCACTTTATCTGCGATCAGTCCAAAAGGACTTTTGTTTGGAAGTAGCCGAACAACGCAGCTTGTACTGTCACAAATTGTTAAACTATTCTTAAATTGATAAACCTAACCCTTCGAAAAGAAGCTTCACTGTTTTACATTCAATTCGACATTAATGTAAAACCTTGCCCAATTTAAGGCTACATTATAGATGCAGCAGCAATTTGGTTTATTATCTGTATTTTGATTTGCGATTGTAACCTTAAATTTTAAATTGAATATTAATTTCACTTTTGGATTGTTAATCTTTGAATATTAATTTCGGATTTTAAGTTAATATAAAATTATTTTCTATTAAAACAAATTTTTTTATTTAATTTTTTTTTTTACAAAAAAAAAAACACTATTTTAGTAATTAGTGCCTAAGAACTTTACCACAATAGCATTGTGTTAATAACCTCCATTAGCCGAACCAATCCCTAGTTAACTAAACATGTCTCACCTCACGGAAGCTGAGAAATTGATGGTCTACCTGTCAGAAAAAGAAAACCCAAACTATGTAGAAACCCTAACCGATCTACCGTTTGAGGGGATCGCATTGAAAACCCTGGAAGTGGTCGCAGAAAATGTGGGCCAACCATTGAACAAGTCCCAAACCATCAAATGCATATCCAGCCTCGGTCTAAACTATGCTGCACAACTCAGGTTATCAATTGCGGATGTCAAAACACAATGGGCACAAGTTCTTCGAGATCAAGAAGAAGCCCTCAAAGTGACAGAAAGTGAACGACAGCGCCGGGAACAATTGGAACAAGAAGCAAGCGACCTGACTGAAGAACTGGAGAGTGCTAAAACAAGCCTAATACAACAGGAAATATCCCTCAAACAGGCCCTCAAAGCAAAAGAAAGAGAACAGGACCGACGAGAGGAAAGAGAACAGGAAGCCAGCAGTTTAGCCGAAGAACTAGAACACGCTAGGACTCAGCTAACGCAACAAGAAGCAACCCTCAGAGATGCCCTCGAAGCGAAAGAAAGGGAAAAAGACCGACGAAGACGACTGGAAGAGGACACCAGTGGACTAGTTGTAGAACTAGGAAAAGCTAAAGCACAGCTAACGCATCAAGTATCAACCTTCAGGGATGCCCTCAAAATGGCAGCAGAGGACCAGGAAACCAGCGACCTAGTCGAAGAACTGGAAAAAGCTAAAACACACCTAACGGAACAGGAAACACAGCTAACGGAACAGGAAACGCAGCTAATACGACAGGAATTGACCTTCAAAGATGCCCTCGAAGCGAAAGAAGGAGCTAACCGAAGCTATGCCTCCGTCACACTTGAAGATGAAGTGCCCGGCAAAGGATCGCTGGACACGGGTGCAGAACTCTGCCTAATTGCACCCACCTTGGCCGCCCAGCTAAAAGGAATAGCTAGCTCACACAGAAGATGGATTAACAGTGAAGATAGCGAATTCAACATCACAGGCTTCACCCAAAACAAAGCTCCATTCACAGAGACTCTGTACTTGAAGCAAACACTTGGGGAAATGCACCTAATCCACCCCATCCATGTCTCTTCGCTTGAGACCGAAAAACTGCTGATTGGACACAATCTACTCAACAGAAAGGAACCCCTCCTTGACTTCAACCAAAACCAGATGTGGACCCACGTCAAGAAGCCTTATCCACTGCCTCACCCTGAAGTCCAGAACACAGTCTTCACAGTGGAAGGGGGGGGACATCCCAAGTCTGATCCACATCTCTCAGAACAGGACCCGATCCATGGGTTAGATGGCCACTCCAGACCGCCCCAGAGCTACGCCACTCAACCATCAAGAAAAAAGGGTCGAAAAGAATTAGCAAAACGCCATGACCGTCGGATGCCAGCAGAAACCCACCTGCGACGAGAAGCGTCACAGGCCCAAAAGAAGTCACATGATGCAAACTGGATGAGAGGGCAGAAAGTAGGAAGACCTACTTTGGTCGACAAGTATCCCAGAAGAAGCACCCCAGCTGTGACGAAGTGGCACAACCCCCGGAAGAGACCACCGCTACTCGCGGACAACAAGCCAGGCACAGAGCCCTACCCTGGCTTCGAAACAGAAGTGATACAACAGCTGGGAAAAGCTGATGCCTTGGAAGAGGACACACAGAGACAACAGCTGAGACAGCTGTTCTACAAGCACAGTGCAATCTTCTCCAAGGACTCCTTGGATTGTGGAGCAACAGACATCCACACTGTTCGCATCCCCACGGATCCAAACGCGGCCCCAACGTTTGTACGGCAGTACAAAATCCCACTGGCTGCTTACGACTCAGTACAAGAAATCATCGACTCACTGTTACAGAAACAGATCATTAGAGAATGCAATAGCACCTACAACGCCCCCCTGTGGCCGGTGCTCAAGCCTACTGGAAAATGGAGGCTCACCATTGACTATCGACAACTCAACAAGCAAGTCCCGTAGTCACGATGGCCAATGATCCATCTTGACCAAGAATTGGCCAAGATCTCTCAAGCACAATACTTCTCAACAGTTGACGTTGCCAACGGGTTCTGGACAATGAAAGTGGACCCAGGAGACCAACACAAACTGGCCTTCTCGTTCGCAAACCGCCAATTCACTTTCAACAGATGCCCCTTCGGATACTCCAACTCACCCGCAGAGTTCAATATCTTCTTGCACAAGGCAATGCCTGACGCAGCCACCAGAGGCAACCTAATCTACGTGGATGACATTCTGATGCGAAGCCAATCATGGTCAGACCACCTTCAGAAAATTGACCATGTCCTCTCACAACTCTCCCAAGCAGGAGCAAAGCTTGCCCTGTCGAAAGGACAATGGGGGAGGAAAAAGGTGAACTACGTTGGTCTCCTAGTAGGACCCAATGGGATCGAGCCCCAATCGACCAGAATTGAAGCGATACAGAACATAAAAACGCCGGCAGACATATCGGAACTACGAAGCTTCCTAGGAATCTGCAACTACTCAAGGCAATTCATTGAGAACTATGCAGACATCTCCAAACCCCTAAACTCACTCCTCCAAAAAGAAACAAACTTCCACTGGACTGAACAACACAGCGCGGCGATGACTGAACTCAAACACCGGCTGTGCACTGCTCCATGTCTGGCCTACCCCAACAAAGACAAGGAATACCACTTGGAGGCTGGATTTTCCAAACACTGCATGAGTGCAGGTTTATACCAAATCTATGATAAAGACAAACGTATCGTCGCCTACGCAAGCAAAAATCTCAGCATGGTGGAAGACAAGTTCTCAGACTGCGAGAAAGCGTTGCTGTCCACGGTGTGGGCAGTAGAACATTTCCGGAACTATGTCGGAGGGCAGAAGATAATCATCGAAACATGCCACCAACCGGTCACCTTCCTCAACAGCCAAAGACTACGTGAAGGAAGGGTTTCCAACAGCCGAATAGCCACCTGGATGATGGCCTTCCAAGGCTATGACATCGAAGTCAAGTATGGACAAAACAACAAAATGTCCCTAGGCCAAGGCCTGGCTACATGCCAACATTGTGTCAGGGAGGACACCTACCGTGGAATCGCCAACAATCACCGCTGCACCACCTCCACCACCGTCAAATCACCACTACTTCGATGAGAACACCTGCGATGGCTTACCAACAGCATTCGTTGATGGATGTTCCTTCCATCATGAAAAAGATGTCCGAGCTGGAGTGGGAATAACCTGGGAAAACGATCCCAATCTCAAGACCCAACAGATCCAGCTTGGAACTAAAACCAGCCAATATGCAGAATTAGCGGGAATCCTCATCACGGTTCAGCAAGCCGCTGAAAATAACCTAAAAACCTTTGTGATCTGCAGTGACTCCAACTACGCCAGACTCTCTTTCATATGTCACCTGCCTAACTGGAAGCAAAACGACATGAAGAATCAACGTGGAAAAGAGGTGAAGAACCCGGAACTGATCCTGGCGTGCGACAAAATCGTCACAAAACAGAACATGATGATATATTGGAAGAAGGTGAAGGGTCATTCACATGTCCCAGGACCAGATAAATCCGGGAATGATGAAGCCGACAGACTGGCCAAAGCGGGCGCCATCACAGGCACGCCATGGAAATTCAAAGAAGAATGGCTGCCACGGACGCCATCCCAAGAAGTTCATGCTGTCACACGAAGCAAAAACAAAAAGGTCACTCCCAAACCCAGTAGTGCTACCCTTACAACTGACCTTGCAAGTCCACTTCACGATTCTGATCTAGTGTCAACGCAACGACGAGATCCAGCGACCAACGCCATGCTCCTGTTCCTGACAAAACCAGACGAATATCCAATTACTGCTCAAGCAATGGAAAACTCAGTGGATCTGAACAACCTCTACAATAACAGACACCACCTCAGGATCGAAAAAGGCCTGCTGGTACATGTTTCAGATGCGTACCTGGCCCACAGATGGGTGGTCCCCACGGCACACAGGGGGGTGATGATGGTCCATGCACACGATGAACCCTGCGGAGGCCATCAAGGAGCCACGACCACTTATGACACTCTCCGCCACATTGTCTACTGCCCATACATGGAAAAAGACGTGTCAAATTATGTGAAAGGATGCCTGGTCTGCTGTCAGTTCCAACCTTCCAGACCCCTTCACCGAGCACCGTTACAGAAGAAAGGTATAACGTTCCCCTGGTCAAACATCCAAATCGACTGGATTGGACCAGTGGCAAAATCCTCAAGAGGACACAAGTACCTTCTAACGGTGACATGTGCTTTCACCAAATGGATAGAATGTCTCCCAGCGCAAAATGACACAGCAGAAACCACCGCCGTCCTGCTAATCAACCATGTCTTCAGTCGCTACGGATTGCCAATGTCAATTGACAGTGACCGAGGAACCCACTTCACGGCAACAGTGATGACAGAACTATGGAAAATGCTCGGAGTCCAAACAAAACTCCATATTCCGTACCATCCCCAATCGTCCGGACAGGTGGAGCGAGCTAACAAAACCATAGTGAACATCCTGAAGAAGTACGTGTCCTGTAACCACAAGGACTGGGATATCAAGCTCCCGCTGGTCCTGATGGCCATCAGGGCCACGCCCCACCATTCCACAGGCGTGACGCCTTTTGAAATGATGACAGGAAGACAGATGACGCTGCCCCTGCACCTCCTATACCAAACAGGAGATGCCGCCGTCGCAACAGCCTACACTGCACATCAATACGTGACAGATCTACGCAATCACCTCAAAGAAACCTTTGCGTTTGCCCAACACCACCTGGAGAAAAGTGCCGAGGGTAGGAAAGCATTCTACGACCTTAAAGCATCCCAAAAAGAACTCCAGACGGGAGACAAGGTGTGGTACTACAACTTCACCAAACCGGTTGGGGTCTCAAAGAAGTTCCTCCCAAATTGGTCAGGCCCCTATGAGATAGTAGACAAACTCTCACCAGTGGCCTACCGCATAAAAATTAAAAAGGGGCAACACACCCCGCACCTCAAATGGGTCCACTGCAATCAAATAAAATTGCACACCCCTCTAAAAAACATAGCAGACCCAATTCTAATTACTAACTAATAAAATTGGATAAGCTAGAAGTTTCTAACGGGGAACGTCTTACAGCTAGACACCCCATAAACAAACTACCTAAGCCCTCACCCATGAAGTCCAAGACTCAAGGAAGTCACACACTTCCACTTCTTTTTTTTTTGTCATTTCTTTTTTTTATTATTATTCTTTCCTCTATTAATTTTCTTCTTCCTTTCATTTTTAGCATAGAACCTTAACCTAGAGAAACTTATTAATAGGACCCAAGTTAGTCCCATTGATTCCTGCCTTGTTTAGAGTCCACTCATGCCAATGTGTCCAGTAGAAATGCTGTCGTACTGTCGTGTTTGTCTTTTCTCTGCTCTTCTTACGTGCCAACAGCCCAACGACGTCGAGTCATCGGACGTTGCCAGCAGGGGGATATGTAGCAGAGAGTCAACAGACAAAGCTTGGTACCATCCACACCTTTCCCCTACCCCCGAAAAGGGGGAAGGGTTCCTTCCCTTTTGTCCTTATCTCCCAGAAGATGCTTCAAAGCCTGACCCAGCATGGGGTCAGGAACAGAGACCACATGGTCACACAGTATCAGACAATGGAGTATAAGGGAGAACTTTCTTTCGTGGAGTTACAAACATATTTCTCAAGGACTACATGGCTCATGGACACTAATTCAATGACAGTAGTCGATGTGTTATAATGTGTGTTTTCTCATTTACCTAGAACGTGTTTAATTGATGTTTGATTATAACTCCCCTTCAGATATAGTTAAATCAGTCAATCTTGATATCAAAATAATTGTATCATACTAACAAAACCAGTTATGAACGTTGTATTGCTCTATTCTGAAGTTTAAGCATTTCATGGACATTTGAGATAATGGAATTTAAACTATCAGCCACTTCACACCTCTGGGCAGATCTCAAGGCGACGCCCAGGTGGAAGTAACTGACCAATGAGAGAGGTCACCTTCACACGGATGACCCCCTGTTCTTTGGAGTATAAAATCGCCGAACTTACAATCACCCCCGCTTGTTCGTAGGATTAACTTGGGGTGAACGCGTCACTCCCTAACCTTTACCTCATAACCTGCACATTCACTTTGCGCCCGGAACTTTGACGAGAGATTCCGTTTCCTATTCGTTGGATATAACGAACCATTGACTCCGTTCTTCAAACCGACAAAAGTAACTGCGATTTGCAATATTTCTTACTTGTGACATATTGGCATGTTGTGATTGAATTGTCGATGTTTGATTGTATTTTACAAATGATTTAACTTGACTATCGTTAGATCAGTTGCTATTGATCGTCCATTGTTACTATAGAAGCCTCTTCCTCTGTACCTCTTCCTCACTCTCTCTCTCCCCTCCCCCTCCACACGCGCTCTACGCAGCCATTGTGCCAGTGCGCTCTCATTAGAATTTAGGCCTACTGTACTGCTTTAGCCCAACTAACCCATAACTTATCTGGTATGTGTTCACTATAATTACATTCTCTTAAATAAATCATTGTGTATAATACTCGCGTATCTCTCACGTCATATGATCTGCTCTACTTTCATAGAATTCCCTACTTAAGATTAGACTGATTATTACGAGTGCTATTATTCAATATTATTAAACAAGGTTTCCTCTGTCCCTTTCACGAATCAGAGGTGGTGCCCCCAAGAACGACTATACTTTATTATAAACTAAGTATTGCTAATCTTAACCGTGCAAACCACACTACACTAGTTGGAATACTCTCACAGAACCAAGGATTTTCCTTTGTCTACTACAGGCCAACGGAGAAACATAAAAATTGTGCAGGGATGAAGATTGATCGCATTCAGCAGATCAATATGTTCACTCAGAGATTACGAGACACGGGAGTGATGATAGAGACGACCCTACATACGGTCGTGGCAACAGGTAAAAAGTATTTCTGGATAAAGGTGTCGTTAGCAGACTTGAGTGAACTCAGTCTGGAACCTCTCTGGATGATCAACGGGAGAGTCAGGCTATACTCAAAACATCAGTGGGTCATGATTACAATCACTGACCAGTCACTCGAGGCATGCTTTCTAAACCCACAGTCTCAGCTGCTCCACTCTGAACCTAATAAGAAGTGGTATGACGAATTCATTACACTGGCCAACGAATGTCTTACTTGTCACGCCGAGGAGGGGATGTACAGTAATAATACCAGCGGAGAGCAGCAAGCCTGTGGGGACGACACTGACGACAGCGTCCAAGTTGTACACAAGCGTAAGATGTGTAAAGTCAATGAATGCAACTCAATCATCACGCCGTCGGAGAAAAAATCCAAACATTGGGACACAGAAACCGATGAGCAAGAAAAGGACCAAAGTGAAAGAATCGATATACCAAATGTTATACGCACAGACTTTAATGGTGGAATGCAGACCAGGCTGAAATTGAGACAGGGGCAACATGTCAAAAGGGGGGTGAACACAATATACAACAAACCTATGAGATCTTGTCGTCGCTACAACATCAGCAAACGTATCAGCGTTCACAATAAAGACCAAGCTCAACCCCGAGCACAGCCTCAGCAAATACCATCTGCCTCGGGTATCGCGTCCCACGACGACACAAATGACATTGACGCTCATCCTGTTACACACACGGCCCGTGATCATCAGACTGTACAGCGTTACCAATACGAGTCGACCAACCCTTGTGTCTCTGATGCCGTGTCGAAGGATGGTGACAAATCCGACTCAATGTGTGTTGGACTCCCATCTGTCGACACGTCGCCAATTGTGACACGGACATCCTCGTCTGCGTCTCAACCCCTGGAGGCTCAACGTAATCTTCATCCTCAGAGGTCAACGACTGAAGGTTCGCAGAGTCTAGGGTGTTTGCTGATGTAGTCAGGAGTCGCCCCGTCTACACTCCTGTCCGATGCCCCCTCACCCTTTCCCTCTTCACATTTCACATCGGAAGGCCTGAGACCGAGCTTGTTAGCCAACAGTAACCCATATGCGATCGGGTGGAGAGAGTCACGAGTGAGCATGATGTCGTTGACTGTGAGTGAAGTGTCCGGTCTTCTCCCAGATAAGTTGTCTGCCAATGTCACCCCTGACGTGTTCAAGAGTGTCACAAACATAGAGTGAAGAACATGTACAGGTGACCCGGATTCTAACTCTCTCACCGTATCCCTGTTGTTATACTGGATGGTATTATGTCTCCTGTTAAACTGGCTGAATCCAGATAACGTGCTCCTCCAGAAATTGGTCCATATACTCAAGGTCTCCTCTAGGTGGGCCACGTTGACAGAAGAGGGGTAACATCGGAACCAAGTTCTGTGATGGGCTCATCGTCTTTACCGTCACCGCCTTTGCTAATGATGTCTTCCAGTTGCCTTGTAACACTCTCTGCCATCTGCAGTAGCCGCCGATCCTTGCTATCGCTCTTGAGTCGCTCTAAGGCCACGCGAGGGTGTCTGGTCACCTCACCAAGAAACTGTTTTATCAGCAGGACCTCCTTACCTTCGGATATCATGGAAGACATCATTTTACTCAGGCTATGCGAGACGCTGGCCGACTTGTGCTCGGACACCGTAGTTCCGACCCCTGATCTCAGAAATATATCGGGTAGCTCGGTCATGTTCAGTCCAAACATATCGGGCTGATGGTCGCTAGCCAGAAAGCGGGACAAGTTGTCCACTAAAGGTTTACCAAACGCGTTCCCCGCGACTGACCCTCCCCCACGTTGCTGCTCTGCACGGGATGAAAGCATCACATCAGCCAGATGTGTCAAAGAGGAGCGATCCACGCCTGTACTGGTGTATAGATGTCTACTCGTTGCCATGCTCAACCCCTGTGTGATCTTGTGAAAGAGAGTAGCCCAACTCTTGACTGGCGGGTGAGCTCTTTTCGCCAATGATGACATATTTGACCCCCCTGACCAGCAACCATCCCACATTGAGATTTGTCTGTAAAGGACCCCATCAACGGTGGCCGTGACAAGGTCCGTCTCCGTATCATAGAAGGCTAGACATGTCGCCGCTCTGCACTCGGGTATTACTGGACACCGACCGTGTTCAAATGTCTTCATTATACCCCACAAAGCAATGATTGCCATCTTTAGCTCCGTTTCCTTGATAGGGTCTTGTTTGAGCGTGATGTCCCGTTTGATCCAGTCCCGTATGAGTCTGCAGACAACAGACACTTGTGTTGCAGGGACAGAATTTTTCATCAGCAGTTTCAACGTGTCCGCAAGTTGATCGAGTGGCACGTCCAACACTGAAGGTAAAGCCTGTTGGTGAGCGTCTCTTTCCTGCACGGCTTCAAACGCTGCATCAGGGGGGGTTAGACCATCCCTTACTATCCTGAAGCTAGACTTTGACTGCTTGTGTCTAGCCCAGCTGACATTTTCACCTACGGTTGCGTGACCGCGCTTCCACGGCTTATTGGACATCTCAATTTTCCTCTGTTTATTTCAGTTATGTGTATCATCACATCCCGGCTTCATGTACGTATCTCTGTGGATAGCTGGGTTTGACGAAACAAGGTTCGTCACGGTAGCTTTCCCTGACAACTCCAGGCCGAGAGTTGTGAGTTTCTTCCAAGGAATAAAAAGGCAGGGTACAAAACCGGCCAATACGGTCCATCGAATCATGTTCCTTAGGGTTGTCTTGATGTGTTCGCACATGTGGTTTGCGGAATAATGGTTGATGAGATAACGTACTAAACATGTTGCGCTCTCACTGTTACTACCCAATACGTTGTAAAGCAACAACTCCACAGAGAGAGCCGGACTGAACGTGTTAACAATCTCCTCGATCACTATGGCCAGCTGAGGATCCTCGCTCACATATACCCAAGATTCAACATCCCGATGGATGGGTATCAGCCCATAACGTTCGTAGTTGGTGTCATCAGACCGTTCCCTTCCACCCGGACAATACACCTTTTTTCGGAAGAGGGCCAAGCCATTCGAATCCCCTCTGTCTTCCAAGGCAACCTCAGCCAGGTCCTTTTCGTGACAAAGCAGTTGCTCTCTGTATACACTATTCACAGCTTTCGTCATCTCCAATGACAAGTTCGAGCGTCGTAAGAGTGTAGATCAAATGTAACATCGGCTGTTGGTGAGCGACACCAAAGTCCTTTGTAGGATATTTACGTTTTCTGCTTCAGAGCTGCGTCTCTAAAATGTTTTGGATGTTATTGAGAGCATTCTGTTGTATGTGCAAGAACAGACAGAGTCTGGCTAACACAGGCCAAGGTAGTGGGGATTACCACTACTACCAAGAAGACAACGATGAAGATGAAGATGGGGTTAGCAATGTCAGGGCTCGTATGGTTAAGCTGTCCAATCTCAAGCGCAATGCTATTGACGTGACTACGGATGTGATTGTTGCGGAAAATCTACTGAGAAGACACGGTGACGATTCGAGTTTATTAATGCACCACTACAATTGTTCCAAAGAGATGCATCAAGCGCTCGCTAAGCTTGCTGGTACATCACACAGGACGCATGGCGATATACCATACAAGTTGGATCGTAACGCTGTGCGGTACTCTCCTGACATAGTCTAACTGGAAATTACATTAAGTTGACATTTACTATCTCAGCTACGGCGGTTGGTTTGCGATTTCTTTTGCGATTTGTATCTATTAGAACTTCACAAGACTCGTCGAATTGTAATAAATATGGATCCGATTGGATTTCAGACCGTCAAGAATGGATACAGGTTGGATCCACTGGAGACTGTTATGCGTTTAGTGAAATCCCCCAATTTCCTAAACTTTCCCAACAACACATTTGCTGAGTATATGACTACGAAGATAATCAGAGCCTCGGCGGTCAACAGTTCCATCTCAGCCGATGTCACTGTCGAAATATCACAGGCTATGATGGGGGTGGCCCTATTTAGGCAACAGAAAGAGACAAGTCTCGCTGGCTTTGTCTACAAGATGCTGATCCCGGACATAAAGGTCCCCAAGGATATGAAATTTCGCAGGAGGTACAAGATAACAGATCAACGGGAGGCTCAACAGGGCACCTATGATACGATCAGCAACGGAGTACAGACCAGAGAATACTGCCAAGTGTTTAAGCATGACTCTAGGGTCATCACCATGCAATTCGGGAGTCTCTTGGATTTTACTGTACCATCATTAGCCACGGAGTTGATAAGCAGAGAGTTTGACAGGGTCAGTACTTGTTGGGAGATAACTAGAAGCATTGCTGTGCTGAAATATTGCGCCGCTCAACCCACTCTGACAGACAGAGTCATGCAAAGGACCAGAACTTCCTGTCGTGCTGAGAAATTGGACTGTGTATTGGTGATGGCCGAACTCACGTGTGGTATGGTCAACATACAGCCTGACTCCTTCCTCTGTGCGCTGGAAAATGCTAGGAGGCTACTAGGAACGGATAAACCCGAGGTGGTGGTAATGGGTGACACTTTGTTCGGCATTATCTCCCAGAGAAGTTCCCATGGTAAAATATGGTCTCACATTGTAAGCGAGGACACCAGCATCACCCCAGAGTACTCTGTGTATACTATTGACAATGAGAACGGTGGAAGCGGGCCAAATTACGATTTCAGCATGCGACAGGTCACCCAGCACGCTCTGGGTGATAAATCCTTACCTTTCATCAACGAATCATGTTTCAGTTATAAGTCAATCGACACGATGGTGAACCACATTTGCGTTGGAGGAGGTCCCATCAATAAGATACCAATTGTGCAGGTGGACAGCGTGCAGATGGAGCACGGTAGCGACAGGAACACTTCAACTGAATACAAGGCCTTTTGTAATTCTGACGGATTCAAATGGGAGTACTTCACAGTGGGCTGTATAGCACCTGCCTTAAATCAGATCAACCCCTCACATGTCCTATCCACCACAGATTCTGATGATATCAACTACAAACAGCTTGCCCAAAGATCCCCATCCGTCTCTTACCTTCACCAGTATGATGGCGCAGTCGTCCCTGTCAGTCTTCGCAGTCTACATCCCGTCGGTAACCCTAAAGAGCTGTTTAGTCGGGACAATAGGCTGCGACTACAAAACGACGTGAATGCGCTGATGAGAAGTGAATCGAACGCCGTTCCGGTAGAAGCACTGGCGCGTCTTGGGCTCAGTGCAGACTGGTACAGTAAAATAAAGAACCCTGCATCCGTACTCGAGTTTGATGCTCGTAACATGGTGGTACCTCGTCCAGTGAACGACGCTGGGCGAGAGGATTCAACGTCCTATCGTTGGGTTGTCAGGCCCCGGGTGGCCCTTTTCAACTCATCATCGATGAACAGCATCCCCGACGAAATAGCTCAGATCGGCAGCGAATTGCTCACTCACTTTGGCGACACGGAGCACGCCAAACGAGTGGGATAAAACTTGTTATTCCTCGACACAGCTCTTCATTATGAAAATGGTATACTTTCAATGCTTGATCTGAGGAGTGGTATTCTCGAATCTGGCGGAATAACCACAATGTCGGAGGGTTGGACTAAAGGGAGAACGTATTGGTCATGGTTAGCCGATCCTATATGTGCAGTTGCCATTCGGCGGCACCTTGCATTCACGGAAAACCATGATATCACCCCTGAAGAACGTACTATATTGGTACAATTGGAGGGTCTGATGAACGGAATGATCAGACTGTGTAGAAGTATAGTTGGTAACAGAAACAATTCTGTGATAGCCTCCATGCCTGCGTTTATCGATGTCAACAGTGATAACGTCACGTCCTACGGCTACCCAAAAGTGTTCACCTTGGAGGATGTGGACTTCTGCAATCTCATGTACTGGATAATACTTCCAGTCCTAGGAGCTAGAGTGTACTGTTTTGACAATGTAACACAGAAACCTGTCTGCACTCCTATCTCATACAGAAACAGTGATGTCAATCTAACCAACGAGTTAAACTTAGACAATGAAAACAATCTGACGGTGACGCGTCTCATCGGAAAATGTGCTTTCTCCATGGTGACCCCTCAGACAGGGGTCGACGTCAGTGAACTGTTTGAGCCTACTGCCTCGACACACAAGCGCTGCACTGACCCCGGTTTTAGTGACACGTCTCTAATCACCTATATGTGGGCGATTAGACTGCGGGAGCTGGCGGGAAACAGTAACAACTTGGCCAAGGTTTTAATGGGGATGCATTACAGCACCCTATTGACGCACAGCGTCATACAGGATCATTATGACACAAAATACTACTCTGGTATGGCGTACCTACTTTTCAGAGGTGTACGTTTCACGGGATGTGGCGTATCCCTCATGCCGCAAAAGTCTGCTCTTTACACACTTGGTAACAATATTACCTGTGCTCCGACGACCCATAATACTCATAACGTTAAAACTCTAAACCAATACTGTCAGTATACAGTGATGCCAGAGACCCTGGAATCTCCCAGGCTTTACATCCCCAACCTCTACATGAAAGACGTAAGAGGAGGAGATGTGCATATAAACAGAGACTCTCCCTTTGATATGGTGGTAGCAGATGCGTTCAACGGCTTCTGTCCAGAGTCTGACAGTGCGAGTGGGTACCGCCGACCTTACATCTTCATGACTGGTCGATCGGAAAGGCTCAACGGGTCTGTTACGCAGGATCCTATGATGTGGGTCGAAGCGTACACTTTTATGCCAACTCTACTACACCCTTTCAGCTCTGTCCTCAGGATTAAAAACAAGCATTCTAACCGACACCGCCGCGACGAGGTCAGTAATCATAGGCACTTCTGTAACGCCCTTCATATGATAGAGTTTGAGAAGAGCGTACTGAATGCCATAGGAGATCCCTTCAAGGATACCGTGGATAGAGTAAACGGTGATAAGCGTACCACAGACATAATGGAGTCGAGTCTGGGAGTGTCCTTCTGTGGTACTTACAGTATAGGACTGACATCTGACAAGAAGCTCATGTGCCTTAGCGACAAAACCAGGGAGACCTTGCTCGATAGGCTGGCACCCAGAATAAGCGGAACTGGAATATTTGCGTGCAACCCCATCCACACAACCTCTCTATTAATCAACCCCATTTTTAACAGGATATTTGAGAGTAACCGTTACTCTCGGTTTCTCTTATAGCAAATGTTCATTCACTGTGTCCTATGTCGCATTTGATTTTATTAAACCCTACTATTGTCTATTCTGACAAGACAACCAGAGGATGTTCATTATCAACTTCGCTGACAACGTATTTCGAGGAGTCTACATCCTGACCGATTTCATAGTCTCCTGTGGGGTCAACTTTTTCACTTCCCTGTACATGCATCCCATGGAACGAGAGAATAACCTGACCCTATCCAGGAAGAAAGAAGAGGCTGAAGTGGACATATCGATTAATACCGTTTCACGATCTATAGCAAGTCTAGACGTTAACATAGCTATACTTAAAGAATCTATGAATAGGACAATCGGGGAAGAAAAGGTGTATAATAAGTTTAAGAACGAACTGCTTTCCAGTCAGACACAGAGAGACGACCCTTCGCTACTTATTGGGAGCGCTCAGGGGAAGGTTAGATGTGCAGATGTTGATTTGCGCTGTAAAGACTCTTTCTGATACCGTGGGACTTCAACTTGACGCCTCTGCCTACATCAACAAACAGGTGTTAAATTTGTCTCTTCAAAGAGACCTGGACGATTCCAGACAGCCCATTAGTAGAGTGTGTGTTGCAGACGCTTACAGCCGTTACAGTAGACCAAAACCTATAACCGTGACAGATGTTGTATAAAAGCGTTATATACGACACTCTCTGCTCACGTGGTTAGTTGTACTGAAGCCTTGACTGTTCATGTGGTTCATTTCAATCACTGCCTTTCGCTAACTGTGTGCCTTTTGTTAGCTGTGTTACGTATAACAGTGGAAATGTAGCCGTGTCTACAAACTTGTGTCGCCTATATTTGTGTGCAGATCATATAAACTACATACTGTTTCACTGAATCAACTACACTCACTTTTGGTAGCTCTGTTACATATGCATAACAGTGGAAATGTACTTTTTGCCTTGTACAACCTGTGTCTGTAGTCCCTAGTGTATGTTTGTGTGCTGATTATAATAAACGACACAATTCACATGTACCAGATTTTTTTTTGTATTGTACAACCCGTGTTGACAAACGTACTATAAGGCCGTAATATTGTTGGTCACTTTAGTAACTCAGACCCGCATTTACATCTTGATCGGATGGAACTCAATATAGTGTCTACAATTAACCTGCGAGTTATCCCTATCACCTCAAGACTTGGATGAGTTTAGCAGAATCATGCCTCTCTCACGTAATACGGCGTCCGTATGCAGAAAGAGAACACGAGAAGAATCATCTGGCCAATGTGATGACTGTTCCCACATAAAAATTATAGCCAACTTGAAACGTGAAATCCTAGAACTTAATAAGTCGATCAACATGGACCGTGAAGCAAGAACTGAGACTCTTCATGAAAGTGTAGGATCTGTGAAATGGAAAGGTAACAACATAACATCAAAGGGAGATATAACTATGATAGACAACCCCACCGCTCCCGAAACTGAAATGGACAGGCTGAGCGATACACACAATCAGACTTTATACGAACTGGAGTTGTGTAAAAATGAATTGGAGGACACAAGAGAGGCTCTCCGGGAAGCGTGTGAAGAGGGAGAGACTTTGAGGACTAAGCTGATAGAGATCCAGACGACTGAGGTCACCAATTTCAAGAAAACAGACGGTGAAACTCACAATACCGAAGATGTACACCCTCGCTTAGACTGGGTAGGGAGACACTATCTGGCGGTTTCAATCCCGGACGATCGCATGTTCAAACCTGGACAGTCTGTCACTCCGGTTGGGGTGTTGCAGAAACTGTTTGAGATGAGGGTTTCTGATAAACTGGCGACAGGTTTCAGCGTGCTGTTGGAGAATATAAACATCATGCTATCTCAACTGGAACCCGAGTGGTATGCAAAACATTTTGGTTTCTGTGGAGCCTACGTGCACGGCAACAAATATACATCTACAGACAGGGTTGACGCAGAGGAGTTTGCTTGGATGTTGTTTGAATACAGGGCGCACGCTCCCTTGATCAAAGTGTTAGCGGGGCTTCAAAATGTTCTAAACAGCACAGGAAAGGGTGGGGTGACGAATGTGTCTTTACACATCAGCAGGACCGTGTACAGCTCATATGTGACACTGTTCAGAGACACAGTGTCAAGGGCTCACAAGGCGTTCATGCGTGTACGCGAGAGAGCTTTGATAACTCGGAAGTCTCAGGGTCTAGTGTACGTGCCTCTCACGGCAGGCTTGTCTGTGGATCAGAATTAATCTCAAGAAGCTTCTCACTCTGTCAAGACTAGAGTCTTGCAGTCTGTACTGGAAGGCATTGACTCTCTCCCTCACATCAACCGAGATTTGGCGATAGCTGACGTTTCTCACAAAGATCCCCTTGGTTTGCAGCATTCCCTCTCTGCCTTCAAGAAATGTAGAGGGTTGGAGGGTCAAGATAAAAAGAGGAAGGGCTCTGACAATTACCTTGGTCGGGAATCACTCCCTTATAAGACTGCAACGGCAAGTGTCATACCAGTCCCCCTTGAAAAACGGGTACTCTTCGAATCACCGTGGTCAAATGGTCAACCTGCTCTGTAGACATGCAGAAGGAATAGATTATTTGTAGTAAAAAATAGATATAGTCAACTATACAAACATGAGTGGTCCATCCGAGCGACCTGGATGTGGGCTAAAGCCAGGGGAGTCTGAAAATAAGAGACAATGTTTCAACAAGGAAGACGTGAAAACAAAATCTATGTTGGCGATGTCTGATTATTGTCAGGTCGAATGGGTGAGGAAAATGGTACATTTGCACATGTCCCGAGGTGAGGACATGAAACTCTCTCTGATGAGCGGAGACGCTGGATGTGGCAAATCCTACGCCATATCATTGCTAGAGAAAAAGCTAAGACAGCTGGACATCAGTGTGGTTGTGAGCGCCATGACAAACAAGGCAGCTGGTACTCTGATGGACTCCTGTTCACTTGACCAAGTCTACACGTTTCACAAGATGATGGGTTTAAAAAAGGAATTGTTAGACGAGAAGCTTTCATTAGAAGACTTCTTGCGGCATTACTCCAAAGTATACTGGAATGTAATTTCCCGTTTCAAAACGCTGAAAGAGACAAACCTGCCACCTGAGCAGAGTGGCGTTAGTGTACGACATTCGTGTAGCCAACTGAGACCTGAATCATGTTCAGTGTGCAGTAAAATGTTCAAGCGGATGAGGGTGCCTAGGAACCCCGCGGATGTTGCGGTTATGGGAGAAGCTCCTCCCTTCCTGGGGGTGAACGTGTTGATCATAGACGAATACGGTCTGATAAACGTGGAGCTATTCGAGAGGATGCTGTCATGCCTTTCTCTATTCTACGGACCCGGTAAGGGTCCTTTGATAGTATTTTCAGGTAGCGTCTCACAATTACAACCAGTTAGTTCTACACCGCGCATTTGGGAAACAGACCGCTTTGAACGACTGCTCTCGTCCTCGACTCCACTATTTGTCAACAGACGACAATTCGATGACCCCGGTTACGCTGAAGCCTTGACGTATCTTCAGTTCAACACCGTCACGGAAGAGTCTCAACGCATTTTCAGGAGCCAGGTGTCTGTCAGCGATGTCGATGTTATGGACCCAGACTATGCAGCTGAGAAACTGCGTATCTTCCACCAGGACAAACAGCAGATAGCATATACCTCAGCCTACATGAACAAGGTTAGCCAAAACGCTTGTGTCGGGGAAAAGTTTCTAGCCGTTAGTCGGATACGATCGTCTTACAAGGGTCCAAGCGCTTGGTACGACGTGCTGAAGCAGGCTGCTCAGACGTTACCTAAGTTGTTTTCATTGCCCAAATACTGTCATGGGATACGCAGTACGGAACGGGACTATCTGAAGGTGGACAAACTTTGGGTAGGTTGCAAGGTGCGAATGATTTGGCATATGGACTTCAATGGCATAGATGTTGCGAACAAAAAGGCGTCAACGTCCCTATCGGGTTTTCTTGGCACACAAAGAGGGGTCCAGTCTCACCTTCCGTCCATAGTGGACACTGAAGGTGTTGTGGAAGGCATGTCTTTCAATCGAGAGAGGCTGTATAACGAGTTCTATGTCAGGGGGGATCAGACCAGAACCCTCTACAAGGTTGCTCCTTCCAATTGGAACTATATGGACTGGACAGTGACAACACACCCGCTAGCCTGTCTATTGGCAATGAACACATACGACTGTCAGGGTTGCATGGTGCAAGGGCAAGTGCTATATCATCCGCCTATGTGTTTCTCAAGGTCACCAATAAAACCATCGGTCTACGTAGTTCTCAGCAGGGTGGTGAGGAGAGAGAATCTGCAAATGACAAACTGTAACTTTGCTGAGACCCTTGGAGATGTCGATTTTTACAATGACAAACTGGTGGATTATCGGAAAAGGGTGGCGATGAACTATTCCTCTTGACACGCCTCCATACTTACATACATACATACATCCTTACATCCCTAAGCCTTATTCCATTTGTCAGCACATACACCCCCAGGAAGAAAACAAGATGAACCAGAGTGCTAGATGGCACAAGTTAACACTGGAAGAGTTGCTATGTGTGACACCATCCACAGCTCTTGTGGAACTCACTGAAAAACATGAGGATAAACGTAATCGTTTGCAACTGTTGATCAGCGAGGGAAACTCTACACTCTCAGAGGACAAGATTACCGCACCACCCCAGGCCTGTGGACAAGACGATCTCGATTCGTATATCATTCTAAGGTGGTGTCCTTGGTTTTCACGGACGTTTGGCGTGTTGTCTGATGGTAATCTTAACATGCTTACGCTGAGGTTGCTGAGGATCAACAGTGAAAAACGCCCCATCCTCCTGGAACTACTTGCGGCTGTCTCCCTCGTGCTCAAGCAGCCCGACATACCTTTCCTCCCACTCTGTCAAGATGCATCGCGAGCAGAAAGCTTCCTTTTTGACAGTTGACTGACAATTTGTTTTACTAGCGCATCATCTGCTGAAATCAACTGAAACTTAACCTTTGTCTCTAAGTACACGTTGAATATGTCATCCACCAGAATATACCAACCGTTTCGTAGTTACACGCACAATCTCAGTGAACGTCGCATCAATACCACTGACGTTCCTTACGGATGTTACAAATATGAGTCGGGTAAGAACTATCTACCCGGTGGTCTCTTCCACTTTGTAAAAGACGCGTTTTCGTACGTGCCAACACTACATGGACTGAGCGCTGACTTCATTAGGAATCTGAAAGAAGTCGCGGTCTGTGCTGCTGACAGCGCCATTGCAAACAGACCCTTTTTGAACACCCCGCACCTGTACGAAGTGGAGCTGATTAACACGGGACATGAGTATCTAAGGCAGGGAGACCGTTTCACAGTGCAACTCCCCGACCGAGAGGATGTGACTGCCCAACGGGAAGTGGAAGATGATCCAGGTTACAACATCTCCGTTAACAAGGGCATCTGGGGAGGAATGTTGGCTACCAGAAGAGTGAACTGTGAGTTTGGCGGAGATGCTGTTGAAGAGGTGATACAGGCTATTAGGCAGGATCAAGACTTCAACATTTTTCAACTGATTTCACCGTACGCACCTCAAATGATACTTTCAATGATGACGCTGGTAGCCAATGGGGCCGACTATCACAGAATCCCCGATGTTATAAGGACCGGCGCAGCTTCGGCTGTCAACGACAACTTCAACGAGGCCTTCGTCAGTGCCATCGTTGAGAACGATGATGTGAAAATGTTTCTAAAGACCGCGATAAGACATGCGATGAATATCGTGGAAGGTGTTCAAGGTTTCGCATCAGGACAGGTAGTGCGAGCCTGCAACGGGTATAATTTCAATACCATTAAGACTGGTGATAGATTCATGGCCCAGCTTAATATGAACAGATGGCTTTTGTGATTTTGTGGTCAACTGTATTGTAAAACATAATTGTATGTTGTACATGGGTGAATAAAATAAAAAGAAACTTCACAAGATGTAAATGACAGTTTATTTTCACAAGATAAGACTGCACAGTAAAGAGTGGTCAGAGTACACTGTAACATGAGAGTTGACCATCGTAATATCTGAAACGTTGCCTATTCCGTTGCCGAGTCCACAGGAGGTTTGGATGTTTTGAATTGACGCTCCGGCTTCCCCAGCTTCAGTTTATTAGACATGATGGCCTTTTGGGTTGCCTTGTCCCGTATGTGATGGTGACTGGATTCTGTGTATTTTTTATACAACATATTCGTATCGACTCCTCTGGATGTAACAGCAGAGTTGGAGTCACCGGGCGGTCGACCAGTGCCGGTCAGCTCCTTATTAGTCTTGTCACTGTTCGCTTTCCTTAAGAACATTGTCAGCCACCACAGATCATACCTTGGCTCGCTAGTTGGCTTGTTGAGGTTCACATCTTCAATGGTGGGGCACCAGTTAACAGAGTGTTGATGTTCAAAGACATCTTCACAGTGTCCTCCATTGGGCTTTGCTTTCAATAGGTTCATCCACCAACCATCCTCAGTGTGATCCATCTTTAGCTGAGGTGTTGAGTCGTCACACTTGTTAGTCAACTATGACACTGGTATGGAAACAGAGTCTGGTGAACCACAGGCAGATATTCAATACCACCAGAGTAGAAACAATTACAGTAAGACACTGATCCAAACTTTTCTCCACTGAAACGGATGAAATTCGACCCGAGGTGACAATGAAACACCCCTTTAGATCCAGGCGCACCATGTCTTTAACACCTACTGAGATGGGTTGCAACTTTCCTTAATAAACAGAAATGATCTTCAGTCTAACAGCATCTTGGCTGTTCTCATCGCCCCCCAATATAACACATAAGTTGGTGTACCAAATAAAAGTGGGGATGTGTATGATAGGGGAACCATAGCAAGATGAGTGGTGTTATAGATGATCAAGAATGTTATTATACTGCACCAAAATACTGGGGCTCGGATATAGTCGTCATGAGGGGTTAAGACACTGTCGACGTGCGAAGGTGTTCCGCTTCCGTAATGAAGAGCGTCGGGGTCATACAGTCTCTCCTCCCCTTAACAGAGCGAGCACCTCGCCCCTGGTAGTGGTTGATAGAGCGGAACATTGCAACTGCATGGTCTTCTCAATTAGAGTGTTCAGTTCCAGGTCTATGTGTGATATGACTGATCTGACTCCTGCGACCCAAAAAATCACCTTGTACCCGGTGTGCCAGAAAGAGTCACTTGGCGTCAACCCCCATCCCAGTAGATCGCATGAAAAGTAGAAAATAGAAAACAATATAACATGCAACCTAAGTCCTTGGTAAAATAACATGATTTCATTGGACTGCAACCAATCTGATGAAGCCGATCGTGTTAATCCAGGCAAACGCAAATGTTGTCCATTGTAGAATCGGGAAAGTTGACAACAGTCGTTTGCCCGAACAGTCGATTTGGGAGCCCCCAAGCTCCATGTCACTGCAAACCTTGTAGTATAACCAGGTATAAATGTAAGTGGCTAATAAAAAGCTGAAAAATACACGTTTCTGGCAGACTGATACACCAGCCATCGAGTCGATCGCCACGCTGGTGTCACTGGGACTGCTTCGTTTATCCGAGCTCAGGAAAGTGAGACCGAAACCGCCCATTAATGCGGTACATACCATCAGAGACCATATGCTTCCTAATAAACAATTACCAATGTCAGCAAGTTCCACAATCTGATCATGTGCAGAAAGATGGTGGTGAAAAGTATCACGATCGAGATAACCTTCAGCACACTAAAACAAACGCGCTTCACACGCTGTACTTGCACACAGGTCCGATTGAGCCAACATACAACGGGAGATAGGTAGAGAGGGTGAACATTTGTGGTCATCATAGTCCTATTCAGATATGCACACAGTATCAAGTCGTGATCCGATAAAAATGTTCTTGGTAACATATTCCACAGATATTGAAATACGATATAGAGTGAAAATGCGGTGTCTTTAACTTTTGTAGGAGTCGCTAGACGCGGTTTATCAATCTAGCGGAGTCTCCTGTGTTACCAGCTAGCATGGTACTGTTAAATTTCCGCACTGTCTCCTGTCCGATTGTAGTCATCTTATTGAAGACGTTGTAGTTGTAATATCTCCATTCACAGAAAGCGCTGCATCTGAAGGTGTTACCGCTCTCCGTGCCTAAATGCAAATAGTAGCAATTCTGGATGTTTCGCAAGTGGTCATACAGTTCCTCCTCGTCGGCGACCCAGATTAGGCCTAGCGTTACACCAGCTTTGTCTCTCAGAATGGTGACATTGTGTCCTGTGGGCACAGGTTTCGCTATCAAATACAATCTCACATAGTTCACAGCATTGCAACCTGGAACTGTTGTCTTGACAACTTCACCTGTATGGTATAGTGTACCGGAGGTGGACACAATTGAGCCTACCAGTTGCAGGACTTCTTTGACCAAGGAGGGTCGCGACACGATCAAGTGTATCAAGAACCACAAATGGTCACTGAGAATTGGTACGTTTTTGAGAGCGATTTCTGTTACATTTGAAATCACAGACAATCGACGCTGTCGTTCGGTCGACTTATCACCCAAACCATCAGATCTTATCATATCAAGATATTGGTGAAGGCATTTGTTCCACTCGGAGACAAAGGTATGGATAGGGATCGCAGGGATGCACAGCTCCTCGGTGGCGGTGTAGCGGTTCATACACGTCTTGGCTATCAAGGATGTCCCTTTTGCGATATAAGTGTTGTAAATGTCGACGATCGATGAATATTCCTCAGATTGGCTGACGATGGGCATGAGTCTGACACACACATCTCCGACTCGAAGGCTTTGTTTGGTAGTTGAAGTGATTAGCTGAGAGGGTATGTGTTTGAAGTCAAGATTACCCAGTGTTAAAATTGTTCCATCCTCCCTTATACCCATTTGACCCCGATCTTAACACGTCGCTAGCATCGCAGTCGTCGTTAGATACGCAACTTCGAATATGCCTTCCGTCTGACAGGGCCACTATCAAAGGTTGTGCATTAAGCATGGAACAGATTGAAGTCCGTGGTAACATAGTGAGCTGCAGAGTCTCCGCTGTGTATATGATAAAGGCTGTGGAATCGTGTGTCGTTAGGGTCTGTCCTCAAACAGTTGATGCTTCATTCGCTTTGACTAAATATCGTTAATATTTCTTAAAGGAAGTAATCACATTTAGGCTGAGATGTGCTGAAATACCTTAATTTGCGTAACTATCAACTACACAACTGTAATACACAGCGGTATAGGCGACTATGCGGCCGCAAACGTTACACTGCGCCATGTCTACTCGCGTCCCCTTATGGCCACCGCTGATATAAAATCTGCCAAGGCGCTCAATGTCTCTGGAGGGCTATCTCTACATGATGGTAACGTGTAGCCAGCTTGTTGTTTCTGCAACACGGTAGTGTTTGACTGTTGATCGTTGGACGGTGAGGGTCTAACCTCTCCTACGACATCAATGTCCATTCTGACATCTTCCAAGTTTTCCACAGTTGAACGTTCCCTGTCACGACTTGAGATACTTTTCGTTATCTCGCGTAGTTCGTTCATCAATCTCGATATGTCATGGGAATCCAGATCATCGTCCTTGGGTTGCTTGCGCACCCGTTTATACGGGGTATCCCTCGCCAAACTGCGCAAAGTCTCCCTGTCGGATTGGGTAGACGATAAGTCTTGTGACACCAAGCTTCCTTGTTGTTCTAGCATGACATCTCTTATGCTGGATTTAATCGAATCGATCATCATTTCTTGCTCTTTCCTGGAGACTGCCTGTCTCTCACATTCCCGCTTGTTATACTCCATCGCTATCAATCTCTTTTGTTCCTCGCTTAGAGTTCCATAGTGAAACGAAGTATCAGAATTGTTTGCCACGCTATTCGGGTTATATGTAACCTGTCCTCCGCGTGTTCCTTCTCCTGAATACAGTTGATTGTTCCACGGATGTTGAGGCTGTGTAAACTGTTGAAGCGTTGGAATCAACGACATGAAGCTCTGTAAAGCTTGTAGTTGCGCTTGCGACTGTTGTTGTGGTAGAGCTGACTGCTGAGACAGCACCTGCTGTTGCAGCAGCTTGATCAGGTTGTCTATTTGCGTTGGGGTAACAGTCATCGTATCTTCCATCTGTTTGAGTTTAGGTGATGATGTATTGTCTGTAGGATATATTAGTCCGCCGTTAGTATCTTTATCGGTACGTGTAACACCGGCGCAGAGTTTAGTTGTCACCCCAGTTCGTCTGGTAAAATCCTTAGCCCCTTTCACTGTAAATAATGTGTCCGGTTCATCAGGACAGTTAAGTCTCTGAGTTAATACACTATTATGAACCTTGAAGGCTTCTATTACATCTTTTAGTACTTGCAACTCGACAGCTTGGTCTTGAATGGCTACCCTCAGGGATATGACAGTTTCCGCAATACTCTGACTCTCAGAGCTGTCATCCGATGCATCAGAAACAGTTTCCATCTGGGCAGAGGTGATACCGTCACCAGCCTTTATATCAACGCCGGCTTCTAGGACAGAGTCCTTAATGGTGGAAAATCCCATCCTGGTCATTGTCCGTGTCACGTCCTCACTTGTCACCAGGGTGCAAAAACATCCCGGTCTCATGGGCACCGGGACCAAACTACACTCCTCCATCATGGGGCTAATTTTGTGGTCTCCCACTGTGCCTAAGCTGAACCCGATGCTCATATCGGGCTTTGTGACACCGTTTGTATAGTCATCGTTGGCGCATGCAACACAACAGTATAAGAACGTCTTGTCAACCGACCTACTGTGGACATGCCAGTAGCACTTGACACGGCCTATATCCTTCTTGACTTTGTGTAAGAACACAGCTTTGCCAGGTTGAGGATGACACGCTCCACAATACGATATGTCGTTGTCACCATAAACTCTTTTCTTGACTCCGGGTAGACCTCATCCGGTGAGACTCCGAATACGCCACATACACCCACGAGATACTTGTCGCTTCCATCCAAAACTATAGAAGTCAGTGCCTCTGTGTAATCATCTTCGATTGTACCGTAGCATTCTTTACAAAAGATTGGTACAAATAAAGACAGATCCGAACACAGAGGTCCTTCTGGGTACTCACGTCTGTCTACGTAGTCAACTAGAGTCATGCTGGTCGTGTTTACCACTGCTCTCTTCTTGTCATCTTTCGAGACTTTCACAAACGCACACTGATCTTTTGTGGAGAACACGGGTCCTACAATGGGTCCTTGTCTTACCAAGGGAGTCACGTCGCCTGAGGACATGGCAAGGCTATTTTTATTCATAAACGGCACAAGAATCTAATTAGGGTTATGTCACATAACCTTTAACAAGGACTTAACTGGGTAGGTTCAATATTGGTGTTGAATATCAGATTGTCTCCCCAGACAAACTCCTTGTCAAACTCAAACAGTTTTTGCAGCGCGAGACTAGAGATGTGTGTCACGTTCTCCACTGTGCAATATGGAGGGGTGCAGGTGAACTGAACACTATGACTCTCAGTGTTTGTTTCAGTATACGTCAGATCTTGTATCAATTCAGATAGCTTCATCGAGTCCACCGACTTGAGTTGGAAGATCCCCCGTAAGTACACTCTCGTTCTGACTTGATCGAATTCCCTCTCTTTCACAGATGTGAACAAAGCATCTTTGCACCATTTACAATGTTCACTGTTCACCAAAGCAATTATGTGTTTACGACTTGTGCGGAATACACAACAGCTACCCCCGTTGCAGCACGACGACGCAATAAATTCTCCACAAACCGTGACTTTGTCACTCTCAATAAAACCAGCCACAGCTTTTGGAAAGTCTTCACCTGCAGCTGAATATGTCTGAGCACCCCTCTTCTTCGTCTTCTGAGTCCTACCCTCAACAGCGTTCGGCATCACGTGAAATTGTTCAAGTTAGAGGACCTGAGAAAAAGAGGGTAAGAAATGAACAGGCTAGCAGGTACGAACAACCCCCTAGCAAGATACGAAGTGGTGTCAACTATCGTGTTTCGCCTGGAAATCTACAAGCAGCTGTTTATATTAGTAATCCAAACACCTGTCAGAATTCCCCGGTGGGCACTACAAATTGTCAACCCCATGACTCACAAGCGCTAGACTCACAAGCTGCAACAGATCGAGGCTTCTCCTCCGAAATGGCAACAGACCCTATATTTCACATGTTTCCCGAGCCCGGGGGGCAGCGGGGTCAAGAGGTGTGTGAGATCAGCGATAATCACCGTTTTATTCAAAGACGGTATCCTATGGTGTACATGAACCTCACTGCGAACGAACATCCATCCATAGTCGACATGCAGTACGCGTATGACAGTACCGGTTGTCCTTTATGTGAATTGGACAAGAACACTTTAGACTCAAAGTCTCTGTCAAAGTGCTCAAGTCGCACAAGGTGAAGGATTACCTAGACTCCTACAACCTCCGATTCACAGAACAGCAAGTCAACATCCATCTCGGTCACACTGTGAGGGACGAAAATGTAATCGGAGTGATGCAGAACATGTCCGTTGACCTCATCAGTAAATCTTATTCGTTAGCGAACGCGACTTCTCTTTGTATTATGAACCGCATCAAAACTCACATGGGTAGACAACTTCTGGTCCCTGATCAGGAAATGGCTAAGGTTCACAATGACGCCGTTAAACAATTCATTGGTCTTGCAGCGACATGTCAAGCGTTGATGAAATACAAACACAACGACAGTGAAAGGCTCCCTGCTATTAATCTTCTGGAATAACCCTTTCACTGATGACAAGCTACTAAATAATTGTACATATCATACCATGATATGTGTTATTATGTTGATCACTTTAAGCTCTAAATAGTTATCAATGTTTTTACTTTGGATTAGCTAATCAAATCCACATCCATGAGGTTTCCAAATATCATCTCACTCTTGTGGCTCCTGCACATCACAGCCTCTCCTATCAGTAACACCGACCCTTACGGCTACTCTCCTTACGTTTGGATCACTATTAGTGAATGCAATGCTCAAAATGGCTGGTGTCAGGGCAAGAGTCACAGCGGATTTGCTTTGACCGTGGATAAGTATGACCGCACTAGTGACATGTGCACTCACTATTGCCCTGGGAGGATCTACGCTCAATGGAGACCCCTCCGAGACTCTGTAGGCGATCTCAGTGCGCTTGAGAGAGATGGCTACATACTCGGAGCCTACGTAAAGAAGTTGGACAGAGCGTCTTGTCTCATGGTCCCGGGAAGGTTTAAGTGTTCGGACCGCCTGGTGACAAATACACCCATAAACAAGATATCGATATTTCTCTACGCCAGCCCTCTTAACAAAGACTATTACTTTGGCGAGGACCCGATGGCCGAATGTGAATCCAATTCACAATGCGCAGCTTTCAAGCTCTTGAGAAGAACCTTACACACACCAGCTGCAAGTAGAAAATGGCCTGAATCTGATGACGTTCTGACCATCCGAAACTCCCCGTACGCATGTGTTCTCACTTATGTAGGCCTTGGGGATGTTGAGTCCATTGACACTTGTTACACACAACTAGGGGACAACTGTTTTGTGTCCGAAGGTAACAGGGGTTGTATAGGGAATTCTAGAACCCCTCGGGTTGGCAACCAACGCGGACAGTGCAGCGTCTGCCCCTATTGCGATATGCGAGGTCTCGAGCGCTGTGCGTCTGAAGGACCGTAACCCCGTCTATAACCCCACCGCCACGGAAATAAGGGACTGAATCACACCCTCATCTTGTGACGCCACCGTTCTATCTCTGGACCGAGCCGTCTACATTTCGAATCATCTTTATGTGGCGCTTGACGTAACCACTTTCCACACAGTGGCGCAAGTCAGTCATGTAATTATGAAGGTTTCCTTTGACGAGTGCCTTCTTCCCATTGCATCAACAGTCATGGACTTCACAACTGTCATCAATACGGTAGCCGAAACGCTGGCCCGGGTGAGAGTGTCCACTCATTCGACCGCTATAATGTTGGACGCTACTGACTGGGGTAGGACAGAATGTTCTCGTACAAACTGGAAGGGCATGGATTTTACAAGGGCTGCAGTGGATCTCGCCTCGACTCTAATCCGAGAGGGTGTGCCAAAACTTTTCCTCCGGCTGCCGAGGTCTCAGAAGCCCTTGAGTGCCATAGACTTCTCCCAGCTTGAAGCATTCGATGCTTTCGTCACACCCCAGGGGTCTGTTGACATGAGTCGAGTTGGACACTGTCAGAACATATGGGCATCTGGAACTGGTGAAGCCACCTCCGATGGTGTCATGTCTTACCTCTTGACTCTGCTAAGACACGGAGTCGGGGCTAACAAGGTCATTTTCACACTGTCTCTTACAGGGGGGTTGTTGCTCAGGTCCCTGGAACATAGAGGTTCTCAGCATGTTGATCTCGTAGATGACCTATCGCTGGCTGACATGGAAACAAACACGGCGTTAAACTGCAAAGATGATCCGTACACCAAGTGTTGCTCGGGGTCCATTGTCACTGTTTGGGCTAGAAATGTCATGGTTAATGTCACGGTAACATCAACCTCATTCGAGACACTCAAGCGTTTTCCCGAGTTGGTGGCGGTAGCGTTCGGTATCAACCAATTTGTCATATCTCCGATTGATTCAGATTTCAAACGAGGTGTTAGATCAGGCACCCCCGCCATACTGGGTATCACATCAGCCGTGCACAGGCTGAGGGACTGGAAAAGGCAACAGATAGCGGCAGGTATATCGACTGCCAGATCGATGCCGCACGACAGATCTAGACGTTCAGCTTCGGATATCACCAAATGGGGAGTTGTAAAGTCGGACAACGTTGTCGTTGACATCCCCGTAAACCGTTACAAAGACCCGGCCTCCGGTTCCAAGAGCTGTCTGGATCCTCAGTATAACATAGGTTTAAGTAACACCGTCGTGTGTCCCGGGTTAATAGCTGCTCACGGAGCATTAGGTATATTCAAGGAACCCCACAAAGAACTTTATAGCACCAGTTATGATCAAATCTACATAGCCGATTTGTATAATCTCGAATCCTGCACACCCGGAGAACCTAGTAAAAAGGCTACCGTCTCCACGCGGCCTCCTCAGGTCGCTGTGAACATCCACACATTCGTTCCCACAACAGATCGCAGCCACTACATGGTAGGTATCCTGGACTCTGAGCATGTTGTGGAGTATGAGCCTCCCGTCGACAAAGTGTGTACAGCATACAACACCGGGGAGATGACACAAAGCATAAACATGGTCTGGGTAGACGATGGTTATACGGTAGATAAACCGGTGGTTGAGGTTGAACATGGGGTAATAGTGAAACCCGTGGAACTTTTATATTTCGTCTCTAATTTCACCCCGGGCATTGACTATATCAACCTTAATGTCAGCTGTGTCAATTACCACGTGAGTGCCTTACGTCCCTGTCTGATTGCAATATGCGGAGGTGACAACAGTTGCAGGAGAGACTACGGGAGGTTATGCAACTCAGCACACGAGATCATGAACGACGCTCGCAGGGCCGGAGAGTTGGTGAGGGAAGGTCTTGAGGAGTTGGCTGTGCAAGAGAAGAAGGCTAGGATGTACGAGGTACCCGACAATGCACCCTTCCCCTGGCTCAATAAACCGCAAGGTCGCAACACTCGCCATAAAAGATTTCTTGGGTTTTGGACAGGAGCAGCAGCTTTGGGGCTGGCGTGGCACGTATCCAATAGAGTGTTGAGGTTAGAGGATCAAATGGACTCCCTCAAGAACTCCTTTGTTTCGGTGTCAAATAAGTTAGTGGAAGTAAGCAACAAGCTCAATACCAACATAGCCTTGGTGAACGGTAGGATCGATGACCAAGAGAAGGAGATACAGAAGAACAACGACCTCGTCAACAGCAACTTTGTCATGCTACGAGATGCGATGATGACAAATACAGAGGCTGGCTTGCGTGACACCAACATCAAGTTCTCGGTCATGGCCAGTTATCAAATGTGGTATGCTCAGATGCAGAGCGTTACACATCAGATGACGCAGGCCGCCATGCACACCAAGTTCATGACTAGAGGAGTGGAAAACTGTCTGAGGCAGATTGCATCGAAGCGGTCAGGGAGTTGCCCCAGCGGCATGACAGTCATGCAGGAGCACCCTGGGTTGTCCGAGTTTCCGACAGTCGGTACAGCCCTCTACAAAGACAGAAAACTTTTTATAGTGCACTCTATTCCGGCGACTGTTGAGAAGACCATAGTCAGAGGCATCATACCCATGCCCGAAATGAGCACAGACGGAGTGCCGTGCTGGCCCGATTACAAAGTATGGCTGATCGATGGTAGTTACTATGAACCGTCCGACTGTTACGGAAAGTACTGTCACAAACCGGAACCTCACGAAAGGTACCTAAGATGTGTAAAGGACCCCAGCGAGTGCAAGACTGTATGCACGACATGTCATCGAGGCATTTGTTATCAGGATAAGAAGGTCACCTGGATGGAGGGTTCTGCTTCAGTGGAGATCGAGTCCCCTCCACTCAAACCGTTTTCCGGACTGCACATATCGGATGGCCCTGTGTCTTTATCAGATCTACTGAAAATCCCACAAGTCTCAGAACTTGAGCTGCTGCAGACCATAAACACCACCGTGAAACTAATTGACATTAGAGACGACCTGGACAACATCACAAAAAGCCTAGAGGAATTTGACAAGCGATATGATGACATTTCGGCCAGTAGAGTCACATTCGGAGGGTGGCTTTCCGGCTTCGCCAGTGATATGGCCCTTTGGACATCTGTAGCTATACTTATGACTTGGTGCACCGTGCTCTCAGCGGGGATCGGATATGTATTTTTCTTTGGAAGGGGCGGTGGAGGAGGAGGGTCTGCGGTCACAAGCTGTCCCAAAAACTTCTCTAAGATGTTATAGACGTCATCACAGTCTACCAATGTGTGCACATTTGTACATCTTGTACATGCCAACGTTTAAATGAAATAAAAGTTGATTACACCTCAAGGGGTTCGAATCTTGTTTGTAAGGTTCGTTTGTCAAGTGAAAATAATTCACAGTCACATAATTGAGACTATTGGCTTATCAGAAGTTCAGAATGTCGGCTAGAGTGTGCAATTCGTCATAGTGGGAAGGAGATTGTCGACATGGCAGCCATCAATTTTTGACAACAGTGTGTAGCAGAGAGTCAACAGACAAAGCTTGGTACCATCCACACCTTTCTCCTACCCCCGAAAAGGGGGAAGGGTCCTTCCCCCTTTGTCCTTATCTCCCAGAAGATGCTTCAAAGCCCTGACCCAGCATGGGGTCAGGATCAGAGACCACATGGTCACACAGTATCAGACAATGGAGTATAAGGGAGAACTTTCTTTTGTGGATTTATAAACATATTTCTCAAGGACTACATGGCTCATGGACACTAATTCAATGACAGTATTCAATGTGTTATAATGTGTGTTTTCTCATTTACCTAGAACGTGTTTAATTGATGTTTGATCATAACTCCCCTTCAGATATAGTAAATCAGTCAATCTTGATATCAAAATAATTGTATCATCCAAAAAAAAACAGTTATAAACATTGTATTGCTCTATTCTGAAGTTTAAGCATTTCATGGACATTTGAGATAATGGAATTTAAACTATCAGCCACTTCACAACTCTGGGCAGATCTCAAGACGACGCCCAGGTGGAAGTAACTGACCAATGAGAGAGGTCACCTTCACACGGATGACCCCCTGTTCTTTGGAGTATAAAATCGCCAAACGTACAATCACCCCCGCTTGTTCGTAGGATTAACTTGGGGTGAACGCGTCACTCCCTAACCTTTACCTCATAACCTGCATATTCACTTTGCGCCCGGAACTTTGACGAGAGATTCCGTTTCCTATTCGTTGGATATAACGAACCATTGACTCCGTTCTTCAAACCGACAAAAGTAACTGCAATTTGCAATATTTCTTACTTGTGACATATTGGCATGTTGTGATTGAATTGTCGATGTTTGATTGTATTTTACAAATGATTTAACTTGACCATCGTTAGGTCAGTTGCTATTGATCGTCCATTGTTACTATAGAAGCCTCTTCCTCTGTACCTCTTCCTCACTCTCTCTCTCTCCCCTCCACACGCGCTCTACGCAGCCATTGTGTAGTGCGCTCTCATTAGAATTTAGGCCTACTGTACTGCTTTAGCCCAACTAACCCATAACTTATCTGGTATGTGTTCACTATAATTACATTATCTTAAATAAATCATTGTGTATAATACTCGCGTATCTCTCACGTTATATGATCTGCTCTACTTTCATAGAATTCCCTACTTAAGATTAGACTGATTATTACGAGTGCTATTATTCAATATTATTAAACAAGGTTTCCTCTGTCCCTTTCACGAATCAGAGGTGGTGCCCCCAAGAACTACTATACTTTATTATAAACTAAGTATTGCTAATCTTAACCGTGCAAACCACACTACAAGTGGTTCGACTGTTTTTAAGAAAGTTTCTTCCCATCTGCTACTGGACTCTTCAAGAAGCCCACAAGGACTCACACGGACTGGATCACTGTAAGCAAATTTGAAACCTTGCCATATTTGCACTATGTCAGACCTTTGGTTTACTTGTGTATTTTATTTTATGTTTGCCATGTATGCATTTTCTGTATTGGCATATTATATATTATTGCTATTTATTGCTTTATATGTGTATTCTTTGTTATTCTAAAATGTACACACTTAGCCCCTTTTAATTAGACTTTGTACCTTTAGTATAGTTAGACCACATGTTTAAGACCCCTATATGTTGAATCTATGCACCTTCCTGCCAAAGTAAATTCCTTGTCTGTGCCAACTTTCATGGCGATTAAATCCTTTCTGATTGTAAGGATTGGAGAGCTTGCTACCCTTGGACGTACTAATTTGGATACATTGTTTTGAGCATTTTTTCAACTTGACACCCGCCTGAGGCGGCCCATTCCTCCAACTCACACCTGCGAAAGGAAATCCAACCGAGACTTCTCAACAGTCCAACATGTATATAATGTCACCTGAAAGAGCAAATGCTTGAAGTTGCTTCACAGGATCTTTAAGGTTCGTTCGTCAAGTGAAAATAACTCACTGTCACACAATTGGGACTATTGGCTCATCAGAAGTTCAGAATGTCGGATAGAGTGTGCGCTTCATCATGGTGGGCAGGAGGTTGTGGACATGGCTGCCATCAAACAGTGACAAAAGCTGTTCAACCAATTTTAAGTTTTCACAAGCCTGATGATGCTCATGATGAGCGTTCGGATTTTTGGAAGAACGTGTCAGTTGTAATTGGCAATATACTCAAAGACACAAGCCTGCGTTTCAATCACGGAAGTAGTTGTATGTCAGATTTGATAAAAAAGATATCATCCCAGATTTTGCCTCAATTGAATAAAATCTTGGCAGTAGGAAGTGGGAATGGCTTAACGGAAGCCTACATTGGATATGAAGTACTCAAAGCGAAGATAGTTCACATCACCGATATCCAACCTCCTCATGATATGGTGGAAGATTTATCTTACCACGAATCGATTGACAAGTACTCTGAAGCTGACACTTTGATGTTTATATATCCTTTTGTTGGTGCTTCAGAGTACAAAGGAGTCATACGAAAATTCAAAGGAGACTACATTGTACTTATAGGAGAGCTTGCTACCTTTGGACACACTAATCCTGACGAATTGTTGAAGCAGATAAGTGAAGATTTTGAAGAACTCTTGAAAGTGGAAATGGGTACTTGTACGGCTTTTTGTTGTGCTGAGCACATGTTTCTATACAGCAGAAAATTGAAAGACTGCAACACAATGAAAAACGGTCCCTCAAGTTAAAGATTTGATTTATGGTGTGGGATAGTTTCAATTTTATTTGCAACGATGATGGTCTCATGGAATAATGGTGCACACACAGTGTTGTAAAGATCAAATAAAATACAATTTGAGTGACACACAGTCCGCTTTTCAACTCATTTGTATTTAATTTGCAACGTGATGGTCACAATGTATTCATGAAACAAACAAATTGTGCTGAGGCTGTACAGGGTCTTGTAATAACTATTATAAAGTCTAATCCTGTATGATAAACTAACAAACACATTATGTCATCACCTTACTACTAATATAACTAATTGAGACATGTAAATCGTTTGAGTAAAGTAGATTTATAGTGACATTGTAGAATAATACATTTACAATTGCACCGTAAAATGTTAATGAATAAAGGAGTACACACAATCTTGTAAAGATATAATAAAAAACATACACACAGTGCTCCTTTTCAACTTTCTACAGCCCAGCCTGGTTTCTGACCACATTCTTGTCTTCTTCAGTCATGCACGCAAGCGTCATCCATTCTCTATCCTGTAACAGTTCGTGAGCCTGAAGTCTCTTGGCCTCACAGAAATTCAATAATTTCAAGATGATTCTTTGAACACTTTTGCATCCCATCGCAGTAGGCATTATTTTAACAGGGTTACAGGGTTGAATATGTGCAGAAGGGTGGCTTTGGGGACATAGAGCCTGTACAATAAGTTCGTAGGTGGACACTTTTTCATGCCCTATTTTACTAACAGTTCCGTCCTTGTGCTTCAAAGGGGTCACTGTGTCATACCCAAGAAATACAATCCTTCTTTCCATGGCGTCTGCTATCATTACACCCAGACTCCACATGTCTATGGAACACGTGTAATCTCCAGAATCACCTACATCAAACAATTCAGGAGCCCTGTATGGCACAGTGACCACATTCAAGCTCATCCATTTTGAGCTTTGTCTGGATAGGCCCATGTCGGCCACCTTGACAGTGAGATCTTCTGTCAGTAGCACGTTGAAAGGTGTCAGGTCTCTGGGCACTATACTCAATCTGTGCATGTAAGACAGAGCACTTGCCACTTGGCTAGAAAAATGAGCCACAAAACTCAACGGCAGGGATTGCGGCGGCAGGTGTTGACAAAGGTAGGATCCCCCACCTTGTTTGTTGTGAATCACTTGGCTCAGCGTGTAGGGTAGGTAGGGCATGAGCATGGCAAGTATTCCATCTTCTACGAACCAATCGCACATCTGGATTATGTGAGGATGAACACTCAGTGCAGCGAGACAAGACATCTCTCTCACGGTCGAATCCTCCACACCGTGGACGTGACACTTTGAGGCAAATACATTTCCCGTTACCCGACATTTGACCTTGTATACAACTCCGTAGGCACCTTTGCCGATAATGTCACCCTTTATGTAATTCTCCATTCTGAGTCTGATGGGACATAACCTTTCAGCTGTAATTGTGGACAAGCTGAATGTGAGGGTTTATAAAGGGGTGAACAGTTCCGTAAAAAAAAACTGTTACATCCAACCACGACTGATACAGTCAACCTCAGTGCTCAGCCTTTACAGATCCATTGGAAATGATATCAAGACTGATGTTTTCTGGGAGGTTCACAAGGCGTCGTAACCCTGAACAAGAATGAATACATGTTTAAGCGTGTGATTTAAGCCTTTATTCCATTTCAACATTTGTAGATGTAACACCAGAGCAGAGGGTGGAATTCAGAACATCTTCAGTGTCAACAACATAAGTGTTGCTGCAATGTCAACGCATTTTACGATTATGTTACTCAATGTGGACTCCGCTTCTGTCACTTGAAAGAATTTGACAAAGCCGTCCTGTGAAATGAAAATTAACATTAGATTACACTCTTACACTCAGTGTCACAAATGGAACCGTGATCCGTTAGGCCGTTACACAGCTTACCCAGGAGTTGTTTTCGACTAGCCAAGTCTTCTGGTTGGTGACCAGGTAGACCGCTATGGCCTCTCCCACCAACTCTGCACAGTTGTCCATGCCCCTGTCCTTTAAATGTTGACACACTACAGCTCCAAAGGCTAACAGGCTGGTGACACGGCCCCAGTTGATGATCCCGTCTTCAAAAAGGTCAATTGCTACTACACCGACTAACTTCCCAATGTCCTTTACGTCAGCACATGAAATTGTCCTGATCATACCTTTAAAAACAAATATAGATAACATTGATTAAAACAGCGATGAGTTTATGCCATTGGATTATTGTTATCATAGACTTGCCTACCATTGTGCTTCTCCAATAATTTGCCCACAACCCTTTTCATTGTTGACATAGGTTCCTTTTCTTTCCAGCTAGGTTTAACCACTCCTGTAAGTTCCCCTAGGACGCATTTAACGAGTTCAGAAGTCTCTGTGTCAAACACATCGCGCCTGGGGATAGACACCTCAAGGTTGACTTTTGATGCTGCGTAGATACCTGCCGATCATCACTAGACTCCTCTAGAATTTGAACATCCAAGTTGACAATTGAAGTTTAACTAGCAGCCTATGACTCACTTACATTATTTGACTAATGTCAAGGTCCCGCCCCCGGTATGACATACACTTTCATCGTCCAACTACATGAATAATGCAAAAAAAAGGCCAATGTACATGTATTTTATTAAACAACATCAGAATCAGAAACAGTCATAGACATATGACAACAATGACAGTCAAATTAAACTATAGATCACGCAAACATGCTGACGTTTGCTACAGTTGGACATTAGGGAACATGTGTGAATAGAGGACAGTGGTACAGACGTGGAAGTATCACGCAACCACTTTGAGTTTTAGGAGACACTGCTTCCTTTTTGTCATACAGGAAGACGTGCCACCAAAATCTTACATTGACGTCAGGGTCACTACATACCATTTTGGTTAAGGTATCTAATCCATTGTAATTATACTATAAATGTCATATTTTTCAGCTTACTTGTAAGAGATTTGATCATTTCGTCACAGTGCGGATAGTGTCCCTGAGGGGGTAGGTCTAGGCCCTTGACGGTTATGGCGCTGCAGACAAGACAACGGTTGACGCCACCGATTGTAATGTGCCCGTAACAGCGTTGGTGATACCAGCCGGAAGGGCAATTGATCCCTTTCTGTAACGTTCCTCACCCAGTTTTGACATCAATTCATTTCGTCGATCTTTGAATCTATCTTCAAGGTATGGACATTGGCCGCCTGCGTCGTAGACATGATATATGTGTTCACCCAGTAATGTATCATTCTGCACAAAGTGGTTGATATCGATGTTACACTGAAAACATGTATGCGTGTCAACCGTCTGTGGACGATAATACATGTTGGCAGATTCCCCCAATACAGTGAAGTCTCTAGCACACTTCACCAAAGAACTATCAGTTTCCATACCGTCGTACAAGCTCCAGGACAGCTCAGGTCCTGTGAACAAAGGAGCATCGTTGCTGGACCTAACTTCCGAACTCTTCAGTTGCCCCTTGAGGCGTCTGCAAATCTCCTCACATGCGATATCATGATCTTCTCCAAACAGACATGTACAGATGTTGCAGTGTTTCACCCCTGCAATGGTAACGTATCCATCGTTTGAAGACAACAAGAACTCAGGGAATGCTATAATGCCATGCTGGAAGCGAAGTTTTCCTTTTAAAATCAGAAGCTAATTTTCACGACCCCTGTATTTCGTCTTGATATAACGACACTCTCCTCCTCCTCTATGCACATGTTCATTTAAACCAGTGTCACCTCTTTTGTAGCCAGATAGTATTATGTTACAATCGATACACCTGTACGTATCGTAAGACCCAGGTATACGGATCATGACGCAAGGGTCACTTAGCAGTTCGTATTCATTTCTCAAACTTCCACCAAACTGCATCGGAGTGGTATGATGCGGACGTCTGCTAGAATTGCCATCTGTGTCTAACTGACAGACCGAGACTGTCACAATCCTGGGAACCCCCTGAATTATCAGCACCTCTGATATTTGACGAGGTTCGACGTTGCTATCATCTGGAGTCTGCATGGTTCACTCTGATATAACACTCTTGGTGTTAGGATGGTTAATGGAAAGTTGTGAGGAGATCTTGTGAGATCTTGGAGCATCTTATGACATTGTACAGACCCAAAAGTGTCCAACCTAAAGCTAAACGCCTGACCAATGAGAGCTTCCTCTTCTCAGTCGGAGAAAGGGAAGCTTCTTCTTCTCGGTCGGAGAAAGGGGAGCTTCCTCTTCTCGGTCGGAGAAAGGGGAGCTTCCTCTTCGCGGTCGGAGGGCTTCCTCATCTCGGTCGGAGAATTGAGAACTTCCTCCTCTCGGTCGGAGAGTTGAGAACTTCCTCTTCTCGGTCGGAGAAACGGAAGCTTCCTCTTCTCGGTCGGAGAAATGAGAGCTTCCTCTTCGCGGTCTGAAAAATGAGAGCTTCCTCTTCTCGGTCGGAGAAAGGGAAGCTTCCTCTTCTCGGTCAGAGAAAGGAGAGCTTCCTCTTCGCGGTCTGAGAAATGAGAGCTTCCTCTTCTCGGTCGGAGAAATGAGAGCTTCCTCATCTCGGTCGGAGGAATGAGAGCTTCCTCTTCTCGGTCGGAGGAATGAGCTCCTTCGGACGGTTGGACTGTTGACAAGTTCCATGACATGAAGTCTAAAAGACTAGCAAGTGTTTAGCTGTATCACAAAAATGGACGCCATCGTCAACATCACATTCAATACTAATACTAGTTTATTTCACAATGTTATTCTCTTTATGAATACAGTTGACATTTCACATCCCTTTCCGCCAAGCACTAATTATGATCGCAGGCTTGGCTGTCAACCTGTATATGATCATGGTGTTACATTATTTGTGTAGAAAGGAATCAAGTCGAAGAAAGAAGGTCATCGGTAGCCGTTCTAATATATAGTATTTTATTATCTGTCTAACGTGTATGGGAAATAAGTGAGGATGTAATGTGTATTGGTATAATTAAAACACAAACCCTCATGGTGTACATCGTCTTTGAGTTTATTTTTGATAGTACAAGGTGGCACATGTGATTACAGTGGTTCAGAGGGAAACTTCACATTGAGGAAACTACCCCAGGATTCATTTCTATCACACTCGCCGATTCGGTGGGGACAAACGTCCAACAGTTGCGCATCTTCATCCGATGGCTGATCAAAAACACATCTGATCAACGGGGCATGGTCTGATGCCCCGCTGTGGAGAGTGTGCGGCATTGGAACATCATTATCGTCCAATTCCTCAGCGTCCCTCGTAGACACTCGGGTTGAACTTGTTGCTGTCACTGGAAGTATAGCAAGTTTCAGCTTGGTTGACTTGACCTGCTTGGTACTATGTGTTCGTGTCACATGGTCAGGGAACTCAGATTCCATAATCATACATCCGTCGGCCCACACATCACTTACAAACCCCATCGTGTTGGTGTTCCAAACAAATCCACAATTGTGCACTTCATTATTATATTTGATGGTGTCCTCTTTACCAGTGCTTACGTCTCTTGTCACCGTACTCTCCTGTACGCTGGTGTCCAAACATTTCTTGAAAAGTGTTGCTGTCACTGGAAGTATATCAAGTTTCGACTTGGTTGACTCAAAAGGACAATGCAAATTGAGATCAGACAAGGATAAGGCGCTGTCTACCAGCGCCATTATCATATCAATCAGTTTGGCGTAACGGCTGACAAACTCGTCACCGTGAGCTTTGTACTGGTCCAAAGACATGCTTATGAACTGGTGGAAGTTCATCTTCTGAAAGAACACTTCAAACCGGGACATTCCCATTACTCTAAGACATTTATAAATTAGAGGGTCGATCCGACATTGCTGTCCGATCCACCAGAATCGCTTGTGTTGCTGTTGAGAATACATTTGTTTTATGATCCACAACTAATCCGAATCTCAGATCTATTCAAAATCAAAATCAAGTAGCACACCAGGTTGTACGTCGCTGACTGTGTAATGTATGACTGACTAGTTGAAAAATTGAAAGATGTGCACACTCTCTGACATTCTAAACTTCTGATAACCCAATAGCCTTAAGTATGTAAAACAGTGGGTTATATACACTTGAGGAAGGAGGTAACTCGGACGACGGTTGCACTGTTGACAAGTCTCGGTTGGATTTCCTTTCACAGGTCTTAGAGGGGTGTGGGTTTGAGGAACCAGCTAGTAGTGTCTATGGAGAATTGTATTACTTGCAGAGGTCACTTTAGAGACTTCAGTTTTCTTGATCTTCCACCCGGGCGACTTTTCTCCTTTTTGTCGCAAGCTCATCCACAGAGTACTGTTGAGTGCCATTGCTTTTATCTCGCTGACTACTTGTGGTGAGTGACTCTTTGAGAGGTTGAGTCCTTCGGTCTTGTGGATTGTTTACTGGTCTCGCCATACCCTTTCTCATAGCAAGCGCTGCTTGTCCGTCCGAATCGCGTAAAGTCTTTATCTCATTTATTAATGAGTTTTGTTGACCGTCGAGGCCTTTTAGTTATCAACTCTCCCTTCACGGCCATCATGGTAGTAGCATAGTCACGTTTCAACATTTCCACGGAAAATGTGTCTACTCTGTGAACATTGTTGAATACCTGAACCGCATCCTTCCACTCCCAATCCTCCTCTAGTTCAAGTAAGTGACCACGATCATCACGGTTGACTCTCAGAAATATCTTGTCTTGATGATAGACGGTCCGCGTAGTACAAAATGAGCTAACGTTCTTCACGGGTACACCCGAGTACTCTGTTGAATACACGCTCAATCTGGGACCGTGGAAGGTGCCTTTTGGACCTAGTCTGGATTCTTTCAGGTGACCTTTGTCGTACGATTCCTTAGGGGGATTCGGAGACATCATTCTTCGGATAACCCCCCCGTAATACAAAGGTGCAGAACATTGAAACGTCTCCCCTCCCAGGGGACACTTGTTGAAAGTGAGATCATTAAGAGGTTGGATGGCCGATGTAGCTTCCAATATCACAGAGCAAATCGGGTCAGTGTTGAAGTTCAATGTGAATCTCAATATAAGCTGCTGCTCAGTGCTGCTGTCAGTAGAACATTGTCCAAATGCATTGACTTGTTGAAAGTCCCTATTCTTGTAGGCATCCATCATCGCGACTGAGACATGCTCCCAAAAGACAGAGTGTGACGTTGGCGCATACAGGGCCAGCATGTCATAGACCGCTTCAAGTGGAACGGTGACAGATCCTATTTTCTTGTAACGATTCGACTGTAGTGTCTTGTTATGAGTCGTGTTAGTATTGGTGGCATACCTGTACGTGCACAGATTGTAGGTCTTTATCTTACCAGCACGAGGTGGGACTTTACATGTTGAGCACAACATCAACATCTCGTGGGCTGCAGCGTGTCCACCCTTGATCTCTTCCGTTGAGAAAAACATAACATCTACACCTGAAATGCACAAGTTTCCATTTTTCAAACTGGTCTTAAGGCGTTGCTCATGTATCTGGGTCAAGATGTACCCTAGCACCTTACACGCAAAGTGTCCCTGTATGTCAACCACCCGAGGACATATGTCCGGTAGACAGGCTGCTGTGCACAGTTTGTACACAGCGTTAGTCTCCAAGCAGATCTGACCGAATGAAAACTTGTTCAGAGCTTTCAGTCTATTCTCATCCATTTGCTTCATGTAAACCCTCAAGTCAGGACAAGCCTTCTCATCCGGGATCTCGGTCCAGGGAGGGATCCATATGTCGAAGACAAAGTGACAGGCCAACTTCATGGCCTCAGCAAACACCAACTGGTTGATGCAGAAGGAAACCCTGCGGCTGACGATTCCTGTGCACACAATGTGACTAGCATATAGGGCAGCTACACAAGCGTCTCTAGCGATGTCAAACCTCACACTGAATTGCATGATATCAGACTCTGCAATCATTGTAGCGGACTGTATCAGGTTTTGTCTGTACAGACAGACTGCAGTTATTTGATCCATTTTCAGTTTCTCTACCGTGTCCTGTACCTGCTTGGTACTCCGTGTTCGTGTCACATGGTCAGGGAACTCAGATTCCATGATCACACATCTGTCGGCCCACGCATCACTTACAAACCCCAGTGTGTTGGTGTTCCAAACAAATCCGCAATTGTGCACTGCGTGAATCTTGACGGTGTCCACTTTACCAGTGCTTTCGTCTTTTATCACCACATCACTCTCCAGTATGCTGGTGTCCAACAAGTTCTTGAACGTATTGGGAATCACATTAGACTCCTTATCAACGTTCTTCAGGGTCTTCTCGTGGCTTATATGAGCATCGTCTATCATGACCACACAAGAATTCCTCTTCTGCTTGTACTTGAAAGCTTGCGGGGTGAAAGACGTCAGTGTTTCTACACAACCCTTTACCCTCTTGAACTGATAGTTCAACACGTTGTTAGCGTAACTCTTGCCTTCTCCGGGACCTGTGACGCTGAAGAACATAATACGCTCGATTGTGTACCTGGGCGCAGTGTTGACAATGATGTAATTAAACGTTGTGGATGCCTGGAACAATCTGCCAACTTGAAGACTGTCACAAAACAAGTAGCTCACCACTGCAACGTCGTACAATTTCACTGGATTGAGAACGATAGCGTTTTCCGAATAGTCACATTGATCACTTGGTGAGAGGTAAAACGATTCGTGGATCTCCGAAAGGTGACAACCGACAGACAAGCTGGAGTTGCTGAGTTCATTGTCCATAACATCGCAAAGACCTTCATAAAGTGCTTCGTTTTCACAGAATTGATGCCGCATCAGGATGTTGAAGACCATATCTGCTATACTCTCAAATTGCCTGCGTCTTGACTTTGACTTGACTTTCATTTCTTTGCTGAGACGCTCCAGTTTACCCAGATGAGGGTAGAGGCGTGCAAAGTAATAGACGTGCTCGTCTTTACTCACGATGAAGGGGTGTCGTAGGGACAAGTTGTAAAAACACGAGTACGCAGTCTGACACTCTCCGCGGCATGCGGCAGGTCTAAATCCAAATAGTAACCGTTTGCAATAACAATGTCCAGCCGCCAGTAAAGACGCTATACGCCATGTCCTACGTTTCTTCTCTGTCACACAGCACTTTACCAATCCGACCCTTTGTGATAGGCATGTTCTTGTGGATCAGCGATTTAACGAACACGTCAGGGTTCTCTCTGTTGATGAGTTTCTCGAGAGAGTATCGGAATACCAACAATCCTCTAATGTTCACATCGCCATGTCGTGAGCAACCGTCAAGATCTTTTGTGAAAGCCCTCAGATTGTCCACGAATTGCTTATTGTCCAACATGGTCATGTCATATCCAGTTTGAATGACTTTCTGCTTCACACATTGTGAGTTTGGAGAGGAGCGATATGAACAGTGTCTTGCATTCTCCATCGCCAACACTGTCCGTAAGCCTACCTATGGAGCTTTCCAGAACCTTGAGATTCATATCCATTATAGTATCTGGTAGCATGAGCACTTGCCTCCCCGACTGACAGGCTGGTGTATACATGCAACCCTGTAGGTCCTTGACTTTCTTCTTGTCGACTTTGTTAGAATTAAGTGTGTCGTTGTGGATGTCCACCCAATCAAAGATAGAAAACAGCTCTCCCTTATTGTCTCGCATGACTATCATTGCGTTATTTAGGGATGACGCCTTTTGTCTAACCAATTGCAGTCGCATAAAGGCATTGAAAGCCTCCTCCTGTAGTTCAATCATTGTCAAATCTGTTGACGACGCTACGCTTTCAGCATCCTCAGAGTCGTCTCTTCGGAATACATCCATGTTTACACTGTGTATGTGACTGAGCAGCTGGCTATTGGACACACCGTCATAGGAGTCTGTTGGCTGTCCGGCTTGTAAACCGTGGCTAAATGCTAGGTCATCCATGTCAACTGAATCTTCCCTACTCATGTCCAGAACGAAACAGAATAAACGCCCATGAGCAAAGTCTTCTCTGATAGGAGGTGACATGCTACGAAAATCTGGATGCTCCAAAGTCACTTGGAGAAATACCCCTTTGCAGCAATATGTCAGGTATAGGAGAAATTTAAACGTTGCCCTGTCGTTTGGCGACAACGCGCTGAAGGACAACTCTTCAGACAGTTTGTCGTACAATACATCCGTTCCAACTGCAAGGAATAATGCTTTTCTATTGGACGGTAGTCTTATGGTGTCTAACACAGCGGTATCCGCTTCTCGATGAGGCAGTGTGTTACATTCGACTAACGCAGTCTTCCCTTTCTTATTTGCCATGACTAGCAAGTGGGGATCCTTCGCTCTTACGAAACGAGCACAGTGTCATTCCTCCCTAACCCTTAGACATGCATGTTAGACTGAGTGTCATTCCTTGAAAGGGCAGGTTTTAGGCTACACCTTTTTATATGACAGCTGGACACCTCCATCCAGGTTGGAGACTTCCTTCCTATTTTTTTTAAATGTTGTTGATGGTGTACATATACACGTGGATTCTTCCCTTGACTCGAACCTGTTCATCCAAATGGATCGGTTTCAGGCTTGGATGTTTGCTACACATAAAAGAGTGTACATTTGATATACAAACATTTTGGAGAAAACTCACAAGTTGACAGATTTGGAATCATGCAGAAAGCAGTGCCGTTTGTGAATTTCTTTCCTGATATCTACCCTCAGTGCAGAGTCGTCCACCCTGAAGTTGAACATGATCTTGTCGGGGTGATATTAAAATCCATCATCTTTCACAAGCAAGAAGAGGCTCTCTTGTGCAGAGGTTTGGTGGTGCAGGGCCGACATTCTAACATCTACACCACGGTACATTTAAAAGTTACTGAAATATCTCCTGTTGTGGGTTACGACCTAGACCTGATTCTAGACCAAGACGGCGAGGAAGAGACGTGGGAAGTTGTACAGAAAAAGTGGTCCCAACATTTTGCTAGCGATCCGGTGAACATCCACGTTTTTCACGATGACATTAAACGAAAAGTAAATGCACAAGTCTTTCCACTCAAATGCATTTCTTTGGCCAAAAAAAAAAAACTGTAAGAGGAGCGCTGACTTTCGGGGACTTTTGTCCCGATAAGGGATACTACATTTCTCGAGATGGTAACACGCCTGCTTTATGCTCCAGTGTTATGTTTGGTAGGATGTATTTCCTACCTTCAAGCAAGCTGAATGGGACACTGTCAGCCTCTGAACTGATTTACGATCACGAGCAATCGGCGGTTGAGACTAAGCTGTTTGACAGTAAACATATGCCATATTTCTACAAGGCAGCGTGTCTGGACATTGAGACCGTCTTTGACAAATGTCACCAGGATACGTCTCTCCGATGCGAATCGTTAGCCTACAAGTTCCCATACTGTACCCAGAGTAAGGTTGCAGACATGATAGAATATAGAACCAGCTTGGTTCAGAGGCTAAACGTCGGCAGGAAGCATTTGCCGAAAGAGAGTAAAAATGTCACCATCCCTACTTTGTCACCCGATATGCCAGGCCAGCAACACGAGATAACGTGTGTGTCTCTTGTAATTCTCAACTCTCATATACCCAAGACATCACCCGACCACCACAGAAAGGCCCTGATAGTTCTCTATAACAAATGTAAGGTAGCACAAAATCGTAACCTAGAAGCGGATTACGAATTGGCCAAGGGAGTCGGTATAGAAGATGTCAAACGGATTTCATTTTACCCCTGTTCTGGAGAGCTCAGACTCCTGGAGACGACTATCCGACTCTTGTATGACCACGGTGTAGAACTTCTCTATGTGTTCAATGCCGAATTTGACGTGCGGGTAATTGAACAGCGTGTTCATTTCTACGCTGACTCGGATTACACCAAACTCTGCGACAGTGCTACCCAAAAACGATGCTCCTCATTAGTACGAGCCTGGCATGGACTCCTTGTAACCAGGGCCATGGCAGATGACGTGTTACCTTTCTTCCAATTCGAAAACGTGCGTTACCTGGAAATGTACAAGGACATGCTCAATAGCATAGGTTCGGTGTTACAGAGCGCAACCTTAACCGACTTCAAACTCCAGCTGATATCTGACCACATTGACAAGTTCAACAAAGGGAAGGCTAAATTGGGACACTTCAAGATGAACAGCTGTGGCATGAACATCATAGATCTCTATAGGATGGCGGGAACTCAAGAGATTAAGTTTGCATGCACTAGCATGAAGTTGAACGACATGGCACCTTTTGTACTTGCAAAGGTTAGGGAGCTGCACAAAAAACCTCCAAAGGACGCCAGAAAACTGTGCAAGGTGGCAGATGTCAGTTATTCTAAAATGGACAATATGATTACAATGGGGGGGAAAAGTCTCTTTGCCGTGCTCATCTATAACTTGGTTGATTCTCAACTTTGCGCCAGGTTGGCTAAAGTGCTGAACCCCGTATTGTCTCTTTTCCATCGATGCAGGACGACTCTCAATATAGACGTTGTTGTACACGGAAGAGGAGATAACTTTGGAGGTTTCGTGCAGAGTATCCATTCTGTTCAAATCCCTCAGCTAAAGTTTAGACTTGATACCCTCAGAGTCAAAGCTGGACCTGTGGGTATGGAGCTAAACAGTCGTCAGCGATGGCAGCCTCAGTACAACTCTGAGTGGAAAGGAGGTGCTGTCTTTGATCCCATCACCGGCCTACACTACTCCGGACCCGGTATGGGGTTGGAGCTTTCGTTTGACTTCTCTGGCATGTATCCGTCCATCATGTGTGCTCTCAATATCTCACCTGAGACCACCATTCCCTGGCCTCCTGTGAACTTTCCTCACGATCTGTCCGGGTGGGTGTGTTACAACTGGGAAGCTGAGGGTTTTGAATACGCATCCCTCATTCTCAAGTACGATCAGGCCCAAGGAGCCTTCGTTCGTGTACCAGCCGTATTATCTTCCTCGGTCGAATACTATCTTAATCAACAAGCTGAGTTTAAAAGGAAACTCAAAAACCCTGACATCAGTGAGGTTGATCGGGTATACTACACTAGGCAAGAGGGTGAGTGTAAAATCCTAGCCAACTCCTTCTATGGGACGGCTCCTTACCCCTGCGGGCCTCTTATATCTGGTCACGGTAGACAACAGATGTTGGTGGTGAATAGCTGCGTGTCTAATTTTTACCGACATAGATCCCCCGTAGTCTACGGAGACACTGACAGTGTCATGGTGTCAGTTGGCTACACACCCGGGGAGCGTCCTGAAAACGACGTTAGCGATGTAGACTTCCACAAAGAAGACACAGCTGACCCTGGACCTGAAAACGAACGCCTCGAGAGCTTCGCCTACAAGGCCAGAAAGGCTTTGGCTGACAAGTTTGAACAGGCTGGCGCACAGGTGCCTGAGTTTCTGAAGTACGTACACACAGCCTTGGTGGAGGACACTCTCAAGAGGATGTATTTGATAGGCAGAGGTAACAAACACCAAAATATAGTCAGAGACCCAAGTGAGAGATTCACCAAGGAAGGATATCCCGTCTATGGGGCTACAGTCCCTGGGTCTGAAGAATTTGTAGATGTCACCGGACCCTTTGTTAGAGACAGGAGAGTTAAGCTGGAATATGAGAACAGCAGCTCCATATATTGCCACGTAACTAAGAAGACATACGTTGCTCTCACTCATAAACTAGATGACAAAGGGAGTCTTTCGTCAGTCTCCGTCAAGGTCAGGGGTTTGTCAGCTTTCAAAAACATTCGCACACCTTGTGATTCCGCTGTGACCGACACTTTCATAGCGTGTGTCATGAGGGGAGACAGCATCAAACTGGCGACTGACAACGTCTCATGTTTTTCAACATGTCCCTGGCATCAGCTAAAGCGAGGAGATGCAATGTTGTACACGGACAGGGAACTCCTCGTGGATGACCTTGGTAGGTGGCTAGAGTTACATCAAGCTAGTTCCATTCTCACCCCTTGTAGAGTAGAAGATGTCACAACGTTACAACTGGACTCGGGTTTCTCTGCGGTCTCCACAATGTTGAGGCCCGTGCACAACCACAAATCAGTGTCTGATGCTACCCTTACAGTGAGAACGCTTTACAAGGACCAGAAATATTGCATGAACCATATGTTTTCACGCAAACAATCCATTCTCAGAGACCTACTCACATGTAAAGCATCTGAGATCATCGCGTCCAAGATGGGAGCAGGCTTTTTTCCTTGGAGTAGTCTCATTAAATCTTCGAAGAACAAGCATTTTAGTCAACAAACACTGGATCGGTTGAAAGTGTCCAACGCCAGTGTCAAAACTACCTATGTTGAAATTGTAAAGACGTGGTTAAAGCCGATCACAGGACTTTCCATCACACCTGTGAAGTGTTATGAGTATTACAAATGTAACCCTTGCGAGGCTGCTTTTCACAGATACCCGTTGGACCTTCAGGCTGAGACAGGGTGTGTCACTGCTATGTTTGGAAGCTCACTCAAATGCGAGGCTAACCTCTGTGTACCCGGTAACCTCTCTGAAGACGATAAGAAGTGCAACGGTGACAGTGCATTAGACCAGGATGGTGATGACGGGTCTGGTGACCATTGCGAAAGACAAGACGAACCCTTGATCGACTCCTCCTTTCAGACAGGCCTCGTATCTCGCCCAGACCAGCCCAACAAATGTTTTGCCAACTGTAGAGTGTGGATATCTCACCAGGCAGACTCCACCTTGGTCAACGTCTTCGGAAAACTTGTGGCTCATTGCATTATAGACTAATGCCTACCTTGCCACATGTACAACCCGGCGTTGATGCCACACTGTCTAGATGATTGTAAACAGCATCTGATAACCACAATATCCTCCGTCAGAGAGAGGTCAAAGAGAGCAACTGGTGCTTTCAACTCTGTAATGTATAATTGCCCTGAACATATGATACCGGCCTGTGGGATTCGGGAGTTTGAGCACTTGAGGACAAACCGAGAGGCCGTGACACGTATGCCGGGTGAGAAACTAGAAGTTTGTCGCAAGGTCATAGTTGAAGACATGTCCCTACGACCCAGTGATGTTTACAAGACGCTAAGTGTGTTACTTGGAAAAAAGCTCAGTAAAGCCATCTCTGAAGGTATAGTGGTACTTAGAGACGACTTATCCACCCCTCCCTGCTCGGACACCGACATTCCACTTTCGTTGCCAAGTGTCATCTTGACAGACGCTGGGATAGAATCCTCTACTGGTAGACTTTCTATAGCAAGAAGCGAACTATGTGAGAGACGTTTGGTTGACTTGGCTGGTCTTCTGTGTCAGGCGGTGATCATATTGCAAATACACACTCCCGAAGTATTTAGTTCGGGGGCAGTCAAGTATCCCGAGTCTGTTCTTTGTATCATGCCTTACTCTTGTGAGGATGCAAACCTAATGGGAAGGTGGCTAGAGACATTCAGAGATAAGAAGTGGCTCAAACGCATCGAAGCCAAGCACCGCGCCAATCCAGGCAAGAGGAAACTGTCTACAGAACATGGCAGGAAGGTTACCTATCATTGCACAGGCTGTAAAGAATTCTACAGACTTCTGACCGCTGACAATGTCTCACCTGATGATCTTGTGCAGCATGTCTACGGCCAAGACAAGAGGAGAAAGATGGGGCAGTGTATCACCGAAAGCCGATGGCTGTGTCAATCCTAAATTTGAGTTTACATTCCACATGACTCCACACCATTATTCTTGTCGAACTTGAATTGAGCTGAAACATATCGTATATATACGATTCTGCATCCATACATTGGATAAAAACTCCAGTGAATACACATTATTGCTCCTAGTCTCTGTTCCATTGTCCAAGATGTCTTTCAGTCAAAAGGACTACGTCTTCTCCCATACGATGAACAAGCTTGGTCAGGCTCATCAGCCTGCAATGTTTAAACTTAACTTGCGGGACATCATACCGTTCGGAGAATACAGTACTCTGTTTGTCATTGATAACATGCAGATTAACGCCTACAAGCAAGGTGGCTTGGAGACAATACCAGTGATGTTTACAGTCATCAACGATAACACAAAAAGGGTCCTGACCAACGACCTGTGTAAACTTTCTTCAGAGTGGCATGTCGACATTAACGGTGGATCCCATATGAAGATAGCAGGAACCGATGTCGTACCTTTCAAACGCAACCCATCGGTTTACGATGTCGAGCACAGACAGGCTTTTGCCAACGTCTTGGCTTTCATGATGTCAAACAGCCTGTGGGCCTCAGACAGAGCCAGAGGGGCTTTTGACGAGCTAATCGCCTCTACCCGAGGAGAGTTTGAATTCACATGTGACATGTGTTCAGGAATCAGACTTGCTTGCGTCGTGAAAGGACCAAGTGGATTACAGTCGTTCAATTTCCCAAAGTGTGCTGACAGCTACGTTTGCATACCTTCCCCGCGACCCGACATTGACAAGGATTACGAGGCTCTCAGAAATATCCTAGCACTCCTACGATCCGCTTCCCTTGACAACCTTGACATTTTCAAACTTTTCACGCTGGAGATGGCCTCCAATAGATGCTTTGAGGACCTCAACTGTGCACATTTTCCTCCTAGGCATATTTACACGGGGGGTATTGTAATCCCATATGTGTTGTTGAAATAAATCACCTCCTTTTACCAGACAATGAGTGAGTACGCTGACAACATCGCCATCATAGACGAAAATACACCTCATATCAAAGTATTAATCGAGAGTCCCTCTGAGAATATAGGTGAAATCACCGGCTGTTTGTCTCTTACACTAATCTACAGATTAACCCTCTCCGCCATTTATACCAAAATCACCAACGGTCTGCGTCCTGAGGAAGAATTTGATGAAGAAGAAATCTACAGTCATGCAACTTTCACACAGTTGAGCACAGATGTGTTGGTTAGGAGAACCCGGTTGAATTTCATGTTGAAGAATCACATGTCCTTAAAGGATTGGTACGACTTCTACTATGGGTGAAAGGGGAAGCTTTCAATGCTAAATGACATTTCTAATGTATGAATAAAGACAGCATATCTCCAAAACAATGTTGCTTTATTGAACAAAAGTGTTGAATGTACCTGAAACTCACAAAGCATCTTGTATTGGTTTAATTTTAAGTGTATAGATTTGTTCAATGTGTCTTCAAGTGGTATTAAACAAAAATTGTTGAACAATCACACAGGTCTTTCTTGAATGCTCTGTAATAAATGCGTTGATTTTGGCTTGAACTTGTCTTACCATTCCCTTTATTGACTGAGACAAGATGAGTGTTTCATAACTGAATAGTGAAGATTTGCTCACCATGATTGCCTCAGTGCACTTCATTAAAATGGTGTGTGTGTCTTATATGAAATAACCGTCTGCTGTGTCAAGTTACAGTAGTAGGCAGGTCAAATAAATGCTAGTTGTTGCTGCCATATAGCTCAGAATTAACACCTCAAAATCATTGCACATCTCTCCCATTTTCTATCTCACACTAGTCAGTAGGCCTCTGCATAATACGGACAATCATACAAACAAGTAAATGGCTCGTGATACCATTTCTCCAACCATGGACTCAGTTTCATTTGGTTAGCCATGGAACACTATAAGTTGGCATAATGCACACTTGCAAGTGCAGATGACCGTTTGCCTTAATTGCAAATTTCTTACATCAACTCTGCTCACAATTCGAAATGCAAGCTAACCGCGTCAGAGACTCATCGTCCAACGTATAAAACCATGTCTAAATCCAGTATCATTGAGATTGCAGCCGACGGAACCTGGGTAAATTTGGAGGTTTCAGAGACGATTGAATTGGTGTTAACTTGGATCAAAATCAACGGTTCGAATCAAAAGAGGTTTTTGCTGAAAGAACATGACTCTGTGCGTATGCTGTACTGGAAATCCGACCGTGTCCTCGATATCTACAAACATTTTATAGAATTGCACATCAAGAAACCTGGTTCAGGGCAGACGTATTTTTATACAGATTCTTTATATAAACCTGTAGTGTACCACTTTGAATATCTGGGTGCAAATGTACTGAAGTGAATATGATACATGAGAAGTTGTGACTTATCAGGGGTAAAGTGATATTATAGGTATCTACCAATTTATAAAAACCCAGACTCTCCACTCATGAGTCTTATGAACGTGGAATTTACAGCTCAGATGTCTTAAGCGATTAAATGATCTAGAAAGATGTAACAAATAACATCCTCAATGAAATGTACATTTTAAAATGATGGATCCTTGGGAGGTAACAAGAACATGATGGATGCCGAGTTGAAAGTGATGTGTGTAAACGTGGTATATGACAAATTCTCAGACAGTTGTGATTATAAACTTTATTATACACAACACACTTTATTGAAATCGCAATTCTGTAGAATTTGTGTTTCATAATCTTGCATTTATAAAATTTGAACATTAGTATGTCCTGCTACAATTTCCAGATCACGCGTTGTTACATTACATCACACGTCACCGAGGAGCCGCCAAGTGAGGACTTGTCGATTAATTTTACAACACCATCACGCACACATAACCCATATTCTAATCCCGGTCTCGGACACTTCAGCTTCCACATTTGACAGGTGTACTTTAATGTCTTGACCATCAATTCACAATCTGCCGCAGTCCAGTGTTCAGCTTGAGTCTTCACTGCGACAGTTGTAAAATTGGCCAACTCCAGGCCTATTTTGTGATAATCGTTGCATTTTGAACATGAGCAACCGCTTACATTCCAGAGACGACTCTCCATCTTTTTACACCATGACGAAAAACACTTGTAGTTGGTTACCGCTCCGGTCATCAATTTCTTAATCCCCAGCATCTTTGGAATATAGCTATAATCCGTCCCACATAGTGCCATGAAAAACACCTTTTCCATTTGCTCTGTTTCATTTTGTCTTATATTTCCTTTTATTTGCATGAAAAAATGCCGTCCGGCTTGTTTCAACTTCAAAAAGCGTCCATAACTACCCCGTGGCACCATCCCCTTCCTGTATGCAGTACTTAACCGTTTGAGGCCATCCATGACTTTATTGTCTTTTTTGTTGTTGACAACCCCGTTTTCTGTGCTGTTGTCTAGGTTAAACTCAGTGGTGATGTTCTCCTCTAGACATGACATCTTCCTCTTCTTGTTGTTGACAACCCCATGTTCTGTGCTGTTGTCTGGGTTAAACTGAGTTGCGGCGTTCTCCTCTAGACATGACATCTTCCTCTTCGTACCAGTGGACGGAGGTTCATTCGAATCATACCCTGAAAGCACACTCTCGTCAGATGCGAGGTCTAGTGTTTTGAATATTTGACCAACTGTATTGTTACTGACACAACCTTCGATGATTCCCCAATCCTCCAATATATTCCAGACATTCAACTTGAAATACCTAGCTAGGAAAGTGGAATACACAGAGCCTCTGATCCCGCTTAGGTATAAGAACCTAATTGCCTTCTCTTTAAAGTCGACCTTGGCGTGTTTATCCAAAATGATCTCGAAAGAGTCGTGTTGCTTTCGAGCCGTCTGCAGCAGATGTTCGTCCTCAGCTGGGATGTCGCACATCATTCGGAATCTATCGTCAGTTGAAATCATCTCCTTAAATGGAAACTCGGACGACCGGTTTTCAGGACTATCAAACTCATTATCCCCAAAGGTCGACATGTACATGTCTAGATCTTCGTAGTAGCTCTTGTTTTCTAGTCTCAAAGTAACAAATCAAATCAAATCAAATTTATTTGTATAGCCCTTTTTACACGCAAGCATGTCACAGAGGGCTTCACATGCGCCCATAGAACTGCCCCTCAACCAACCTAAACCCTCAAGGAAGACAAGGAAAAACTCCCAGAAAAACTCCCACCGGGAGAAAAAATGGAAGAAACCTTGGGAGGAGCAATTCAGAGAGGGATCCCCTCCTCCAGAGACGGTTGGTAAGAGAGAGGAGCAGAACACAAGCTAAACATAGTCATACAGTGTCAATGGGTTTTGAAACACCAAAATCCATTGTTCGGCTTTATAGACGTTGGATGGGACCGGGAAACTCGCTGTTGGCCGTCATGGAGACTGGATTCCGGGTGACAACCTGGTTCAGCGTTGGCAGACCGACGACCAAGCAGGTCCTGACAGCTCAAACCCCCCACACCACAGGGAACACCCTCGCGTCCACAAGCCGTCAGCACTGCTACAGTGTCTGAGTCTCCGGAACAAACTGTCACGCTACCTTCTAGAAGGATCGCCAACTCCACGAGTAACATGTCAGCTTCTACATTCTTACATAGTAGACAGGCATCCCTCAGGGTAGAATATTCTACTGTCTCAGGATTCGCAAAAGTTGCGACAAATACACCCTTGAATCCGGCAGGTCTTTCTATGGAGCCGATATGGTAACTGTCGGGTGTGTCCCACTCGAGAGGTTTCATATCTTCAGGTGTCGTCACAATTACGCTTTCGTCCTTACACTCCTGGCAGTCCAAGTACTTCTGGTGAAACGACACCAGGTTATTGATCAAGTTTCCCTCGATTATATCATCCTCGACTGAGTCTCCGTTTGACCCGGTAACTAGAAACAGCTTGTTTTTCATACCCATGTCAGCCAACATCTTCATCATGGTGTATTCAATGGCGCACAGATTACGTCGGCAGAACTTTATATGAGGATCAGGGACATGCTTCTGTCTGAGCTCTATCACAGCCGGCTTCGGAGCTGCTGCTCCATCCTTCACAAGCACTACACACCGACTGTCTGAATCTTCCCATTTGTAATGACACGCCAGCCTCCTGGCCATATTCACAATCGACGCCTCTGAATCATCCTTAATGTAGTCAACAGCTTTGACTTTGTGGATTACCATTAGATGATCTATCAGAGTCCAAGTCTATTGTTCACAAGGTTTGTTGACCAATTCAAATGGTGCTAGGTGAGGGTTAGCTAGCATTGCGTGGATAGCATTGTGTTTCAACCCCATTTCGCCTTCTAGAAAAATGATGTTATCCGATGAAATTAAATTAAACTTGGGTATATGTGCTCTGTTTACACACTGACTAGAGTCGTCCATGAGTGTGCTTTGTAGTTAAGCACAGGTGGATGACTGATACAGGGTTGGACCCTCACAACTACCCCCTGCATATGGAACATCAGGACAGTACATGTGATTATATTATTACTATTCATCTTGATTTGCAACAGTCTGCATTTTCAATACGACGTCATCTGAATTCAACAACTTTCATTCTTTTCTCCTGGTTGAAAAGTGTGTTTCTGTAACACAAATCGGTAGGGTCTAACCAGGAGACAGTGTTTTTCAGCGAGGAGGCCAGCTTAGTTTCTACTCTCGGGTTAACACACATAGGAGTGAGACAGTTAAGTACCTGGGAACAAAAACACTTCAGCAATGGGAACGTCTTGCGGATATTCTTAGAAATCGTTGGCCTTGAACAACTTCTTATAGTAACCTGGTTTGTCCCCGGTCTGATTATCACCAGGTAGGCAGCTGACCGCTCTGCCATGCTGGGGTAAGTGAGAGAAAACAGCCACAGCTGAGTGTTGTATCGTCTCAAGGTGACAGCATCTAGAATGTCACGGTTCCTAGTCTTGACCTCCAACAGCACTACATTATCCTTAACAGTATCATGTGCCACCAGGTCCACCTCTGTGTACAATCCCCCCGTGTCGCAAATCGACTTACAGCCCCCAGTACAGCTGTTGTGATACGTGTACGATCCAGGTTTGCTGAACCTATCCGGTCTAGGTACACCGGCGACCTTCAGCCCTGCACAAATTGGAGTAAGACGCAGAGCCTTCAGCTGTGTGAGTATGAGATGTGACACAGGGCCTGCATCACACATGGTCTTCTTTCCATTGAACACGTCCTTACACTCCTTGTCTACCGCAACACCTATTCCGATCGACATACGACTCTTGTCCCATAGGAGTCTGGAGTGGTACAGAGTCAAGGATTTAGACCTAACGAGTTGCAACAGCGCTTCCTTGAATTTTGCAACCTTCGACTATGGAACGTTCAGATTTCGTAGATAATCAGAAACCCACTCAATGGAGCTATCCGGGTTGGCATTAATGTCCTTGACAAGTCTTGTGTAAAGATCCATGTTTATCATGTTGTGACCAACCGAATGCTTTTTGTACCACTTGAGTCTATTCAGAGGTTTGGTGATACCCTTGACCTTATACCAACGTTGATCGGCTGTTGACTTTGCATACAGCACACCAGGTTCCGTGCTTCGGAAGTCAATCGCGGGTCTTTGGAGCTTCATTGTATTAAATGTTCAGGCTTGTTACGTTGCTAAAATGACCATATCCTTTTGCTAGAACATAAGGTGGAAGTTCGCAGAATTACAGTTGAGTCAGACCCGCGTTGAGTGACATGAGTCTCAGGAAAACAAACATGAGAGGCTTTGAGTCTCTGATATCCACGAGTATGGATCTGTTTAACAGTAGAATGTCAACGATGCCTAACGGTGTCATTATGAATGTAGCCAAGTTCAAGGGCAAGTTGGGGGCTACCATCGCTGTCATCACCTCTCTGATCGTTGGATTTTTGACCATCCCTAACAACATTCTCTACTTCATCAACAACAACCACAGTACAATGATCAAGGGCAGGTTAGATGCTGACTCCTCTCATCGGTCTCCATCGGAGGGGAGACCTGACTATGAGTATGCTTACATACACTCAGGAATAGCACTCATCACACTCGGATGTCTGGCCATGGTCGTGAGCATAGTGCTTAGTTATTTCGCCTCCAAAAGCAAACGGAAAATCAACGATTCTGAGGGTTCTTACAAGGGTTTGGAGTCACCCAACACTACCGGGACTGTGATGGCATGTCTCATCATGATGAACATTGAGTTGTTTATGTCTGTGATCGCGGGCTGCATGGAGCTACTGTACCGACCTTTGATCACTGATGCTCAGAGATTGCATAATATGGAGTGTGCTATAGCCGTGTTCAATATCATAATCTACATCATGTACGTGGTGACCATGGTGTTGACTTCCACTGTCCTAAAGGGAAAGTATGAAAGAGTCTCGATTGATGTTCAGAGAGAACCGTCCGATGTGGTGAACATGCCACTCTCAACCCGAGACTATATGAGCAGGGGTGTCAACTCTTACAATTCACAATCCAGCTTCACGTAACAAACTCACCACCTCCAAAGTCTTCACATTCTACGTTGGGGAACAACCTTAGAACTGGAACGCTCTACACGTTGACAGTCTGCTGCCCTCTGGAGAACCTGGTTTATAATATTGCTGTTATTATACATTTCAAAACAACCTTGAGTGTCTTGTTGTTACAACCCATCTGTCAGTATAGCCCGCAGGAACACAGAAAGCAGTCAGACCCTCTAGAAGAGGCGCTGTCTAGGACAGACGCTGTCTGAGTTGTTATGTAGTAGATGTTTTGTTTTTGTCATTATGTCTCTCGACGTAGAGGATCGAACTGTACTGTGTGTTACTTTGAATAAAGTACAATGGAACACTGTACAACATCACATTTTGTTTTATTCACCTTCAACCCACATAAAAAGGTTATGTCTATTAACATGTAAACTTACAATGAATTGGTTTCACGTGACAGTGCATGTTTATCCAGGCTACATTCACTTTTTATCACAAACTGGGAAGCTTTGCAGGCGAGGCAGTGGTAGACTGTGTCAAGATGCTCATTCTTGAAGAAATTATAGACCTAGCAACCGATCAGACGCCTAGTGAATGATAGAAATGTTTGTTATCACTTTCACAATAACAACTTTAACAATACAGACACGACACAATGTACAAGATAACAAGACCATCTCACCCAGAAAGTAAGAATAAAGCAGACAGACCTATCCCTCCTGTCATTACCTACCAACATATTAACCATGGAGTCGTCACAAGATGAAACATCCCAAGTCACTTACATAACTAATGTGGACAACTCAACCTCTCCATCCTCCGAACAGCATTCGTCAACTCGCAGTGAAATATTATCAACAGGCAAAATGGAGCAGTTTTACGATTGTCTCCTCGTAAAGAACAGGCTCCTGACAAAATATGAGAAAGAAACCTTACAGAGCGTCAACGTAACATTCTTTATCCTCGATGATGGTGATACCATGATAGGACTTACAGACAGTCGCTTCGTCAGACCCATGTACCTAGAGTTGACACACTACTATCATCTTGACGCGATATTAGCCATGGTTGCAACTTACATCGATCCAGGAGTGAAAAGTCTACATGACTATCCGATGAGACATGTGCGATGTGAAGCAACATAGGGAGTCCAATCGTTACGATCCGCTGTCACTTACAGGGATGAATAGATTGTCACTTCGTAATATGGCACATTCAGGCTTACATAACAACAGCAGTGTCAGAGATCATCCCATCGCTGCAAGTTCCACAGTATGTATTGTACCAATGGAGTGAATACAAGTTTGACTGAACATCACATTTAACCCGTTGGTGTTGGTGTTACACAAGTCCCAAATGTGCTACGGAAGATGGATTGCACAGTCCATTTAACACTTATCCCATTCCGTTGTGAATGTTTGTGTCTATATATATCTACAATTTGTACAATGCAGAGACAGATGGCTCCATTTTATATCTCGCCTGTCGCCTGTATATGTCGACTGTGAAAGGTCTTCAATAACCCTTGTGCTACCTTAGGGTCATTTTGACCCGCAGCTATGTCGTGACAACTTTTCATGATAAAAACATAAAGTGAAACATTTTCTTTATCCTTTGCGCGGTATCAGGGTCGTTATGATCCACAGCTATGCTGTGACAACTTTTCATAATAAAAACATAAAGTGAAACATTTTCTTTATCCTTTGCGCGGTATCGGGGTCGTTTCGACCCACAGCTTTGTTGTGATAACTTTTCATGATAAAAACACTAAGTGAAGCATTTTCTTTATCCTTTGCACGGTATCGGGGTCGTTTCGACCCATAGCTTTGTTGTGATAATTTTCCATGATAAAAAACAAAGTGAAACATTTGAGTCATAATTGGTGTGTGTTGATGATGATGATGACAGTGATATAGACACATCCCAGACTACCAGCACTAACTGGGAGGGAGGGAGGGGTGAACACCTCCAAAATAATTGAAACTAACACACACACACACACGCCGACAACTCTGAGAGACAGGAAGAGTGAGACAAAAAAATATAACATTTCATTTTGACATTTTATTGTATGTATTGTACAAACTTAAAAACAACAACATCAACAACATCAGTGGTGACCCACAAACCCTATTTACAGAAAAGTGTATCTATCAGACAAGGCTCAAAGTCATGGATCAGCAGACTACGCTCTTCTCATATATAGGACAAAGCATTTACGACCTCATCCAACCAACCAACCCACACCTACATCCATAGCCATATATTTTGTTAGCTGGAGTGTAGACTAAATGACACGAACTCTGTGGTATTAGAGGTTCCTGGGCGTCTAGGAGGGGGGATCTTCAGACAGGAGACGAGGCAACCTGGTGTTGAGTCCTCCCGTCTGGCGGACCTCTTGAAGTCCGACCCCAGGAAGGCATACAGCAGCGGGTTTAGACAGCAGTGGGCAAATGCCATGGGTTCAGCCACCGCCAGCCACACATTCAGCACCACCTCCAGACTGCAGCTTCTGGGAAGGACCTCTAGGCGCATGAGGGCATCCGCTGTGATGCCAGCACCATAGGGGAGCCAACACAGGAAGAAGCAGAGGACCAAGGCCACAGTGATCCTGACAGCTCTGCGGTTCTGTCTCTGCCCCCACCGAGGGCCGATGCGGATCAGCCTGGACACGATGACACAGTAACACATCAGCAAAACTAGGCCCGGTACCACCAAGCCTACAAACACCAGCTGCAGGTGGAACACTGACACCCAGAGAGGAGCGTTGTCAGCTGGGTATAAGCGCTGGCACACAATCGTCCCATCTCCTGCTTCCCAAGTCCTGGCAAACACTATGTCTGACACGGCCAAGAGAGCCGCCGGCAACCAGGCTCCTGGAAAATGAGAGGGAGACAAAGAGGAGATTCGGTGGTCGAATCAGGAGATCAGAAGAATACAAGCAAAGTGCTGTACCTCTGTACATCTGAGGCATGGACACGTCGTGAGAGAGAGAGAGATAAGGGAGGCTGAGGCTAGAGACGTAGCTCACCTACAAACACCAGTCTCCGTGCCAGTAGCTGTCTCGTGCGTGATGTGTGCGCGTCTATCGCTTTGACCACGGCTAGGTAGCGGTCCAGACTGATGAAGGCCAGGATGAGCACACTCCCATACAGGTTCACCGTGTAGATGACGTGCACGGCCACACAAGTGCTTAATCCGAAACGCCAGTCCGTCAGTGCGGCATCCGCTGCCCAGAACGGGAGCGTCAGCACAAAGAGAAGATCGGCGGCAGAGAGGTGCAGCCGGTAGCGGTCTGCCAGTTTCCATTTTGACCTGGGGACAATCAGAGGAAAAACCCCGCTGTGTGTGAGTGTATGTGCGTGCGTGCGTGTGTCATCTTCTACATCCGAATGTGTTTTATCCGCCACGTTGTGTAATGTGTTCACACCACAAACAAGGAATTGACTGTGACAGGAAGGTGCATATAATAAACGAATGTGAAACGGATCTTTCGTTCCTTCTTTTTCAAAAGATTAAAATGTACAAAGTAACTCACTAAACGTACTAATGGACTAAACTACTATAACATGTCATTGTCATTGTCTTCATTGTCCATCTTTATGCTCACCTGTGCTGGCAGCCAAGCACCATCACCACCCGGCCGTTCCCAATGATGCCCAGGACAAAGATACACAGGGAGGAAGCCATAGACCACAGGGAGGAACACTCGCTGCAGGTCAGGGGATATCACTTGATCCGGGTCACACAGATCCTCCAGGGCCAGCCCCAAGTCGCCAGAACCAGTGTCGTTTATGTCATAGTCAAACTCAATATGCTGTAGGGAGGGAGAGGGGTAGAGCGAGAGAGAGATGGCAAAAGTCATGAGATACATAGAAAGACACTAGTAGATGAAGTGAGAGAGAATAAGAAGTTTCAAGCCAACTTTCCTTTATCCTTTTTATAAATATCCTTTATCTAAAGATTGATTTCAAAGACCCCAATGAACTAGACAGACCTGCCACATTGTGACTGTGGGACCTTCCTTTGGGGAGCAGCAGTTGTAAAATGACCTTCAATGTACACCTACACAGATATATACGTAAATACAACAACAACAAGAAAGCTGAATGACACCTTGCTGCATACCTCATAGTAGGACATGATTGAGCGGAGCCTGGGTCTCTGTCTCCTCTGCTGAGCGGAGTGGAGCTGAGTACACTTCTCCCTTCAGTGGAGTTTAATATCGCTCTCCCATTCACCCCCAGAGCCCATACTAGTCTTGGTAGGAGGACTACACTTGGGGGGAAATACACTTCCTCATCTCGGTCGGACAAATGAGCGCCCGTCCAGTGGCCTCGGTCTCTGTCGGATAAAATACACTTCCTCATCTCGGTCGGACAAATGAGCGCCCGTCCAGCGGCCTCGGTCTCTGTCGGAGGACATGAGCGCCCATCCCCCACTCCTGCAACTGTTGTCTGGGGAATTGCTACTACTTACACATACATGCTCAGTGGGTTAGGGTCAGGCCAGCAACAGCCAGCAGCAGCCGGCCAGCCAGCCAGCCGTTCTCCAGAGTCACGCAGCTATGGCTGAGGATTTCACTGCGCTCCAAGTTTTACAGCACATGTTTGCAAATGTCGAGCAGGGTGACTCTGAAGAGGAGACAGAGGAGGTGTCAGAAGAAGAAGACGTGGAAGAGCGCCAGGCAGAGAATGTGTCAGAAAAAGAGGAAGAAGAAGAGGAAGAAGAACAAGAACAACAAGAAAGACGCAATGTCGACCTGTCGGCTCCCAAAGACGACGACAATGATCCTCACGAGTGCCAAGTGCCAGATACGTTTGTGTCGAAAAACGGCAAAATCCAATGGTCTTCGGTTCCGTACGGGAGGAGGTCGCCGCCGCCGCCGCCGCCGCCGCCGCCGCCGCAGCGTAAAAACACAGAGAGACCCCCCGGACCCACAGCTTACGCCGTTTCCCACGCTCACGACATGGTCTCCACGTTTTTACTCTTTATCACGCCACAAATCGAAAGAGTGATCTTGGACGAGACAAATCGGGAAGGCTATCGGGAAGTGTGATCGTTTCTTCGTTCAGCGGATTCACGAGTGCCCTGCCAAGCTGCTCGAGGAAAAATCTCCTCTTGTTGCGCTTGCCAGGCATCCAGTTGGGGTTGAGCTCTCTCCAAATCACAAATGCGTTGTAGGTGGAGACGTCAATCATGTTGTCGAAGATGACGAGGGGCCAGCGGGCCGTCTTCCTTTTACAGCTGTAGTAAGTGACGACCTTGTCTAGATTGTCCACACCTCCTTTGTTGCGGTTGTAGTCTAGGATGATGGTCGGTTTCCCGTCGTCTCTGTCACTGATTTCGCCGTCTGTGTGGCGTGTGCTCATAAATAAAACGTTCTTGTTTTTCTTGGCGAGGTAGGAAACTAGAGTGGTGGTGGGCGTGAAGGCAAACTGCGACGACAGCACCCGTTGCCTGTTTGTCGCTAGCAGCTCGGACGGGAGCTCAGACCTGTTCTTTCACACGGTGCCAACCATGGTCATGTTTCTCGTCGTCGTGAGCGCTCGTCCGAGTTCGTAAGAGGTGAAAAAGTTGTCACACGTGACATTGCGGTCCTTCAGGCCCTCTGTCAAATCGAGCACGACGCGCATCCCCTGGTTCCTCTCCGGGGCACCGTCGCTCAACTTCCCGGTATACACTTGCATCTTCCAAGCGTAGCTTGATTTTGCATCGCACGTGACCCACGACTTGATCCCATACTTTGCCGGTTTGCTCGGCATGTACTGCCTGAAAGGACACCGTCCTCTGAACGCGACCAGTTGTTCATCCACGGTCACTTCGGGCCCTGGGTCGTAGAGGCGGGGTAATCTCTCTACCCACATATCCCAGACCTCTCGTATCGCCGCCAACTTGTCCGTGGCGCGTCTCGCCGCGCGTGTCCCACGGTCGTTAAATCGTATCGTTGACGAGAAAGTGTAAAAAGTTTGAGCGGCATCGTAGCGCGGAAAATCACCCTGCCGCTTTGAGCGTCCCACAGACTGGCAGCCGCTTCGCCTCGGGACTTGTACACGCCTGCCAGGATCAGCAGCCCTATGTAGGCGCGTAGGTCAGTGACGTCCATGGCTTTCCACTCCTCTCCGCGTTTCAGATAGCCTTCCCGATTTGTCTCGTCCAAGATCACTCTTTCGATTTGTGGCGTGATAAAGAGTAAAAACGTGGAGACCATGTCGTGAGCGTGGGAAACGGCGTAAGCTGTGGGTCCGGGGGGTCTCTCTTTGTTTTTACGCTGCGGCGGCGGCCTCCTCCCGTACGGAACCGAAGACCATTGGATTTTGCCGTTTTTCGACACAAACGTATCTGGCACTTGGTCCTCGTGAGGATCATTGTCGTCGTCTTTGGGAGCCGACAGGTCGGCATTGCGTCTTTCTTGTTGTTCTTGTTCTTCTTCTTCTTCCTCTTCTTCTTCCTCTTTTTCTGATACATTCTCTGCCTGGCGCTCTTCCACGTCTTCTTCTTCTGACACCTCCTCTGTCTCCTCTTCAGAGTCACCCTGCTCGACATTTGCAAACATGTGCTGTAGAACTTGGAGCGCAGTGAAATCCTCAGCCATAGCTGCGTGACTCTGGAGAACGGCTGGCTGGCTGGCTGGCCGGCTGCTGCTGGCTGTTGCTGGCCTGACCCTAACCCACTGAGCATGTATGTGTAAGTAGTAGCAATTCCCCAGACAACAGTTGCAGGAGTGGGGGATGGGCGCTCATGTCCTCCGACAGAGACGGTGGGGGCGCTGGATGGGCGCTCATTTGTCCGACCGAGATGAGGAAGTGTATTTTATCCGACAGAGACCGAGGCCACTAGACGGGCGCTCATTTGTCCGACCGAGATGAGAAAGTGTTGTTTATCCGACAGACACCGAGGCCACTAGACGGGCGCTCATTTGTCCGACCGAGATGAGGAAGTGTTGTTTATCCGACAGACACCGAGGCCACTAGACGGGCGCTCATTTGTCCGACCGAGATGAGGAAGTGTATTTTATCCGACAGAGACCGAGGCCACTGGACGGGCGCTCATTTGTCCGACCGAGATGAGGAAGTGTTGTTTATCCGACAGAGACCGAGGCCACTGGACGGGCGCTCATTTGTCCGACCGAGATGAGGAAGTGTATTTTATCCGACAGAGACCGAGGCCACTGGACGGGCGCTCATTTGTCCGACCGAGATGAGGAAGTGTATTTTATCCGACAGAGACCGAGGCCACTAGACGGGCGCTCATTTGTCCGACCGAGATGAGAAAGTGTTGTTTATCCGACAGACACCGAGGCCACTAGACGGGCGCTCATTTGTCCGACCGAGATGAGGAAGTGTTGTTTATCCGACAGACACCGAGGCCACTAGACGGGCGCTCATTTGTCCGACCGAGATGAGGAAGTGTATTTTATCCGACAGAGACCGAGGCCACTGGACGGGCGCTCATTTGTCCGACCGAGATGAGGAAGTGTTGTTTATCCGACAGACACCGAGGCCACTAGACGGGCGCTCATTTGTCCGACCGAGATGAGGAAGTGTATTTTATCCGACAGAGACCGAGGCCACTGGACGGGCGCTCATTTGTCCGACCGAGATGAGGAAGTGTTGTTTATCCGACAGAGACCGAGGCCACTGGACGGGCGCTCATTTGTCCGACCGAGATGAGGAAGTGTATTTTATCCGACAGAGACCGAGGCCACTGGACGGGCGCTCATTTGTCCGACCGAGATGAGGAAGTGTATTTTATCCGACAGAGACCGAGGCCACTGGACGGGCGCTCATTTGTCCGACCGAGATGAGGAAGTGTTGTTTATCCGACAGAGACCGAGGCCACTGGACGGGCGCTCATTTGTCCGACCGAGATGAGGAAGTGTATTTTATCCGACAGAGACCGAGGCCACTGGACGGGCGCTCATTTGTCCGACCGAGATGAGGAAGTGTATTTTATCCGACAGAGACCGAGGCCACTGGACGGGCGCTCATTTGTCCGACCGAGATGAGGAAGTGTTGTTTATCCGACAGAGACCGAGGCCACTGGACGGGCGCTCATTTGTCCGACCGAGATGAGGAAGTGTATTTTATCCGACAGAGACCGAGGCCACTGGACGGGCGCTCATTTGTCCGACCGAGATGAGGAAGTGTATTTCCCCCCAAGTGTAGTCCTCCTACCAAGACTAGTATGGGCTCTGGGGGTGAATGGGAGAGCGATATTAAACTCCACTGAAGGGAGAAGTGTACTCAGCTCCACTCCGCTCAGCAGAGGAGACAGAGACCCAGGCTCCGCTCAATCATGTCCTACTATGAGGTATGCAGCAAGGTGTCATTCAGCTTTCTTGTTGTTGTTGTATTTACGTATACATCTGTGTAGGTGTACATTGAAGGTCATTTTACAACTGCTGCTCCCCAAAGGAAGGTCCCACAGTCACAATGTGGCAGGTCTGTCTAGTTCATTGGGGTCTTTGAAATCAATCTTTAGATAAAGGATATTTATAAAAAGGATAAAGGAAAGTTGGCTTGAAACTTCTTATTCTCTCTCACTTCATCTACTAGTGTCTTTCTATGTATCTCATGACTGTTGCCATCTCTCTCTCGCTCTACCCCTCTCCCTCCCTACAGCATATTGAGTTTGACTATGACATAAACGACACTGGTTCTGGCGACTTGGGGCTGGCCCTGGAGGATCTGTGTGACCCGGATCAAGTGATATCCCCTGACCTGCAGCGAGTGTTCCTCCCTGTGGTCTATGGCTTCCTCCCTGTGTATCTTTGTCCTGGGCATCATTGGGAACGGCCGGGTGGTGATGGTGCTTGGCTGCCAGCACAGGTGAGCATAAAGATGGACAATGAAGACAATGACAATGACATGTTATAGTAGTTTAGTCCATTAGTACGTTTAGTGAGTTACTTTGTACATTTTAATCTTTTGAAAAAGAAGGAACGAAAGATCCGTTTCACATTCGTTTATTATATGCACCTTCCTGTCACAGTCAATTCCTTGTTTGTGGTGTGAACACATTAATCAACGTGGCGGATAAAACACATTCGGATGTAGAAGATGACACACGCACGCACGCACATACACTCACACACAGCGGGGTTTTTCCTCTGATTGTCCCCAGGTCAAAATGGAAACTGGCAGACCGCTACCGGCTGCACCTCTCTGCCGCCGATCTTCTCTTTGTGCTGACGCTCCCGTTCTGGGCAGCGGATGCCGCACTGACGGACTGGCGTTTCGGATTAAGCACTTGTGTGGCCGTGCACGTCATCTACACGGTGAACCTGTATGGGAGTGTGCTCATCCTGGCCTTCATCAGTCTGGACCGCTACCTAGCCGTGGTCAAAGCGATAGACGCGCACACATCACGCACGAGACAGCTACTGGCACGGAGACTGGTGTTTGTAGGTGAGCTACGTCTCTAGCCTCAGCCTCCCTTATCTCTCTCTCTCTCACGACGTGTCCATGCCTCAGATGTACAGAGGTACAGCACTTTGCTTGTATTCTTCTGATCTCCTGATTCGACCACCGAATCTCCTCTTTGTCTCCCTCTCATTTTCCAGGAGCCTGGTTGCCGGCGGCTCTCTTGGCCGTGTCAGACATAGTGTTTGCCAGGACTTGGGAAGCAGGAGATGGGACGATTGTGTGCCAGCGCTTATACCCAGCTGACAACGCTCCTCTCTGGGTGTCAGTGTTCCACCTGCAGCTGGTGTTTGTAGGCTTGGTGGTACCGGGCCTAGTTTTGCTGATGTGTTACTGTGTCATCGTGTCCAGGCTGATCCGCATCGGCCCTCGGTGGGGGCAGAGACAGAACCGCAGAGCTGTCAGGATCACTGTGGCCTTGGTCCTCTGCTTCTTCCTGTGTTGGCTCCCCTATGGTGCTGGCATCACAGCGGATGCCCTCATGCGCCTAGAGGTCCTTCCCAGAAGCTGCAGTCTGGAGGTGGTGCTGAATGTGTGGCTGGCGGTGGCTGAACCCATGGCATTTGCCCACTGCTGTCTAAACCCGCTGCTGTATGCCTTCCTGGGGTCGGACTTCAAGAGGTCCGCCAGACGGGAGGACTCAACACCAGGTTGCCTCGTCTCCTGTCTGAAGATCCCCCCTCCTAGACGCCCAGGAACCTCTAATACCACAGAGTTCGAGTCATTTAGTCTACACTCCAGCTAACAAAATATATGGCTATGGATGTAGGTGTGGGTTGGTTGGTTGGATGAGGGTGTAAATGCTTTGTCCTATATATGAGAAGAGCGTAGTCTGCTGATCCATGACTTTGAGCCTTGTCTGATAGATACACTTTTCTGTAAATAGGGTTTGTGGGTCACCACTGATGTTGTTGATGTTGTTGTTTTTAAGTTTGTACAATACATACAATAAAATGTCAAAATGAAATGTTATATCTTTTTGTCTCACTCTTCCTGTCTCTCAGAGTTGTCGGCGTGTGTGTGTGTTAGTTTCAATTATTTTGGAGGTGTTCACCCCTCCCTCCCTCCCAGTTAGTGCTGGTAGTCTGGGATGTGTCTATATCACTGTCATCATCATCATCAACACACACCAATTATGACTCAAATGTTTCACTTTGTTTTTTATCATGAAAAATTATCACAACAAAGCTGTGGGTCGAAACGACCCCGATACCGTGCAAAGGATAAAGTAAATGTTTCACTTAGTTTTTTTATCATGAAACGTTATCAGAACAAAGCTGTAGGTCGAAACGATACCGCGCAAAGGATAAAGAAAATGTTTCACTTAGTGTTTTTATCATGAAAAGTTATCACAACAAAGCTGTGGGTCGAAACGACCCCGATACCGCGCAAAGGATAAAGAAAATGTTTCACTTTATGTTTTTATCATGAAAAGTTGTCACGACATAGCTGCGGGTCAAAATGACCCTAAGGTAGCACAAGGGTTATTAGAAGCTTGTCTAACTTTATCTGTTGAATTTGACAATCCTGAAGAGGAGGACAGTACCCATCCATGGTTGACGCATGCGCATAAACAAGAACACATTGCTGAGGTGTCTGAATTCTTTCAGAAACACGCATTCCAAGAACGTGATGTAACTCAGGTACTAAATTTTAAACGTAAATCTGACGAAACCGTTTCTGCATATGCTAAGCGCTTTCAAAAAACGTGGAAGGATGACGCTAAATTAGACATTAACGACACTGAAGATACTTTCTTTGTTAGTATGTTCTTAAATGGATTGGATCCTAGATCGGCCTATACACTCAAATTGTCTGCACCAGATGTGTTTTCATTGAGTCCAGTGAGACTGATGAGGAAAATAAGGGAACTTGAGGCAGTCGGATTGTTTAATGTTCAATCGTCACGATTTCAGGCAGTGCAAATGGATCTCCCCTTGACTAACAATACTGAAGTTGTGCCACAAAATTCTGAAGATCAAAGAAATGTACGTTTTAACATGAACGATTCCACCCCAAATAGAGGTCGCTCCAACTTCAATAGGAATGGACAACGACCATTTAAAGTATATAAAGCCACGTGTCGCAACTGTTGCAGACAAGGTCATTGGTTTAAAGATTGTCTCTTGAGACTACAAGATGAAGAGAGAGATGCTCCTGCGCGAGATGGGATTTGCCCCTCCCAGTCATGGCATGCTACTCCCCAGAGGCCAATCATGGTACCACAGGCCACATAGCCAGCAGATACACCTGCTAACTTGATGTGGGATAAGTGACGCTGTATATCGATGGATCTGGACAATGTTAAATGTATAATTAATGCCCCACAATTTCATATTTCAGATAAACCCTCTGAAATAACACAATTAAGTTTGAGTATTGCAGGAAAAATAATTCCCTTTTTGGTTGTTACTGGAGCCACTATGTCCTGTTTAAGGAAAACAGATATTGATTGTCCTATGAGTAAAAATACTGTCCAGTCCGTCGGCATCAGTGGTAAGCCTCAGATAGACCCTGTTTCACTTCCATTACAGATTGATTTTGATGATTATAAATTACAACATTCTTTCATTGTTAGCGCAACTTCTCCAATGGCATTATTGGGAAGAGATTTATCAAGTAAATTGAATGCAACCATTTTATGTTCACAGGATGGGATCGAGGTACACATACCCCCAAATAATGCTTATCAGCTTTTTTCTGGTTGTGTTCAGACATACCACATAGCTAAGTCTGTTTTAGAACAAGTTGAGTTTATCAAAACACTATCTACCATTAGTGGTATAAAAAAAATGGCTTCTTGTAATGTTGCTGCAGCTGCTAGGATTGTTAATCTGAAATCAATTGATTTTCCTTTTTCAGATAAACTTATAGATCCAGATACCTTGCAGGAAGTGCCAAGGAACATCTTTATCTCACTTCATGGGATTCTGTTATTGTGGAAGACTACTTCTGGTAACATTGAGACCTTTGTGTGTGCAGTACGGAATGATTTTTCGGATGTCCCACATTTGATTGATTCTTGTACTCAATATTTATTGAAGTCCTCTGATCAGGAGGAGACTCATAAAAGTTGTGTCATCTGGACGTATGGCGTGGAACCTACTCACTTCTTTATTAAAGATTTGCAAACTGACACCACAGATTCGTAATCGTGGCAATATTAAAGTGCACCATGTGTGTTGCGTGAGGTACCATCTACTCTATGGGCACTACATGCCAACCATGTAGGATTATTGGATGTACCACCTTATGAAGCTAAGGTTAACATGAGTAAATATCCAGTTTACATTAAACAGTATCCTTTATCCAAAGAAAAAGAAGAGGGGATTAAACCTGTCATTGACAGTTTATTACAACAAGGTGTTATATGTAAAGCTCAGTCCCCAAATAACACTCCTATTAATCCCATTTTGAAACCAGGTACTAACAAGTATCGCTTTACACAAGACTTGAGAAAGATTAATGAAGCAGTCATACCTATTTCACCTATAGTACCTGACATTAATTCAATATTAACAGCATTACCAGCTGACTCTAAGTGGTATACAGTGGTGGACCTCTCCTCTGCATATTTCTCAATTCCAATACATAAAAATACCCAACCATTATTTGCATTTACATTTCAACAACAACAGTATATTTGGACACGCCTTCCAATGGGTTATGTTGACTCAGCAGCTGTCTACAGTGCCATGGTAAATAGACATCTGGCCCAGTTGTCCATTCCTTGTAACTCGACCTTATTGCAATATGTGGACGACATTCTGGTGGCGGCCAGAAATGAGACAGAATGTGTCTCAGATTCGATAGCTCTGCTAAAACACTTGGCAGCAGGTGGACACCCAGCCTCACTTGCTAAACTTTAATTCTGCCAAGAATCAGTAAACTACCTGGGATACATCTTAAAGGATGGCTGTCGATTTTTGTCACAAGAAAGAGTGAACAGCATTAAGGACATTGTACGACCGAGGAACAAGACTGAGATGTTGTCTTTCCTAGGACTGGTGAACTATTGTAGGAACTGGATAGCTGAGTATGCCGTCCATGATGCAGAATTGCGCAAAGCCACACTCAAAGACTCTCCTGAAGTCATTCAATGGAATGAGGAAATGAAACATGCCTTCCGTCACATCAAATATCTCTTGTGTACTGCTCCTGCACTGGGATTACCTGACTACAAACTAACTTTTCATCTCTATGTTGCAGACAATGGTGAAATAGTTTCCGCAGTATTGGGACAGGAACATGGAAACGGAATCAGGCCGGTAGCCTATTATGGTAAAATGTTGCCATTAATTGTCAAGGGCATGGTTCCCTGTTTAAGAGCTGTTGCATCCGCCACTTTGATGGTGGAGAAGGCACAAACTATAGTTTTGGGACATCCCATGGTGTTACATACTTCACATACCGTAAACTTTATCTTAGTAAATATCACAACACAACACATGACAAGCCAAAGACGTAGTAATTACGAACACATTTTGACAGGAACTCAAAATTTAACTATTTCCATGGCCACACACACAAATCCAGCTGTGCATCTAAAAGCGTTATTGCATGGAACAGAACCAGAGGAAGTAGCTCCTCACGATTGCATGGATATTATTAACTCCACATCCAGTGTAAGGACAGACTTGCAACAAACAGCTTTGGAACATAATGATTTTGTCTTATTTTGTGATGGTTCAGCAATGCGCCCAGATGATGAAACTATTCTTTCAGGATATTCCATAGTGGATAATTTAGGAAATTGTATCGAACCCTATAGATTACCTGTTTCTTCTGCTCAAGCTGCCGAGATAGTTGCTTTGACTAGAGCATGTCTATATGCCAAAGATAAGTCAGTTACCATATATACAGACTCCAAATATGCATTTTCAGTGGCACATGACTTCAGTAAAATTTGGGAAAACAGAGGTTTTGTAACTACTGCAGGAAAACCCATACAACACGCAGATTTAGTAAGAGGTCTATTGGATGCTATGATGCTACCAACTAACCTTGCTATAGTAAAATGTGCGGGTCATTCAAAGGCAGATTCTGATATTGCTAAAGGTAATAATCTAGCAGACAAACATGCAAAAGATGCAGCGTTAAATGATTCCTTCCCACCATGGATGAATCATTCTTTTTTGAATATTCAAATTTCTGATCCTCCGTTTACTATTGATGATTTAATATTGTTTCAGAATCAGGCGAAACCATCTGAAGTTCTACTTTGGGAGAAGAAAGGATGTGTAAAGCACAATGATGGTTTATGGGAAAATGTAGATGATAGAATAGCATTACCAAAAATAGCGTATGAATCCTTAATCTCCTATGTACATGGTGTTACTCATGTAGGGTATAAGAGCATCATGCACTATATTTCACAACTGTTCTTTACAATAGGACTAGAACAACAAATTTGAGATTTTGTTAAGAGATGCTGAATCTGTGCTCGTTGTAATCCACACGTCAATCCAGCTAAAAGAGATGATTTGCCAAAACCTGAAGGTCCTTTCCAATAATTACAGATAGATTTTACTCACATGCCCAAGTGCAGAGGATTTTCGTATCTTCTAGTGATAGTGGATCGATTTTCAAAATGGCCAGAAGCCTTTGCGACAAGGAAAGAAAACGCTCAAACAGTAGACAAGTGTTTGATGGAACATGTTATTCCTCGCTTTGGGATACCAAATGGGATAGATTATGATAATGGCACTCCTTTCACATCTAGAGTAACTAAACAATTGGCCGCTGCATTAGGGATTAATTGGACATTTCATATTCCCTATAACCCTCAAAGCTCAGCACAAGTGGAAAGAACAAATAGAACCATTAAAGACAAATTGGTAAAATTACATCAGACTAAGAAAACAACTTGGATAGACGCCCTTCCACAAGTACAAGTTGGGGTCTTTTGTGTCTGACAATAATCAACAAGTCACAGATTCTCTTCCCACTCCAGGTGATCAGAGTATTCATAGTTTTAAGCCAGGAGATTATGTTTTAGTACGCAGTTTAAAAACATTGGCTCAGCAGGATCAACCGAGGTTCGGTCCTCCGACTCAGGTTCTTTTGGTGACCAGAACAGCTGTTAAGGTCAAAGGCCAACCACAATGGATCCATGCATCTCGACTACGACAAGCACCTCCTATAGCAGATGCAGTATAGAACTTGTGGAGTGAAGCAGACAGAACCTCAAAGGATGGGTAATATTTCTCGCCTCAGCATAAATATTTCATTATCTTGAGTTTGGATATGGTGTTGTTCTTCTCTTTCTGTTTCATGTTATATAGAAGTGGTGACATTGGCGATAATACCGAGGAGTGAGCATCATGAGACCAGAAAAAAGGATGGGGGATACTCCACAGAGAACTCGAATCAAGTTCATGGTCGTGAGGAGCATCATCTCACTTCTAGCGTTGATCACGGTCAATTATGCGGTCATGCTCGAACACCCTACTAATTTGAATGATGTTTCAGGGAATGATACCAAAGCCAGGATAGAACTGATTGAACATTCTAATTCTGATCAGCATTTTCGTGTACGTCGTAACGCTCCAACATCTGCAAGCATTCTTGGAGTGGAAGTACAGAATCATATTCCTATGAATGAATCAGACATGATTTGCTTATATTATCCGTTGATGGCAACAGGGAGGAAACCATTCTATGTTCAGCAAGTCAACTTCGTTACTATGACGGAAAGTATGATATCAATTGAAGCACAATACGAATCACTCGAAGATGAAGAAGTGTTGATAATGATTCAAACACTCATGTTTTCCAAGCCCAGCACAGTCACTGTTGATTACTGTAATACATTCTGGAAAACATTGACTCCTAAACTTCTGGTTCAGCGAGATTTAGACGCATATGATAATTTTCAACCAGTATTTATTAAGGCTACACAAATGAAGGCACCTGTAACTTGTCTCAGCTCTACTGAGGGTATTAAAACCATGCATCGTGTGGGTTTCACTCAGGGTTGTCCAGATAAGAGGATCTTCATGGGAACACTTTTTCCGTGGCCAGCTACTGATCTTATGATCTGGCTTTGCGATAACAATATTTACACTTATCTTCCACTTTATTGGAGAGGTAGATGTGCTCCTTATTGGATACCACCTAGTACTGTATTTGGGAAAGTGACTATTCACACCGCATGGCCAGAAATTTCACCTAATGATCTATCTGGAACCTTTAAAGAGAATGATGAGGTAAAATATACAGATGAGGATATGCCAGTCAATAAGGATCATCCTTTTGCATCTAATCTATGGTACAGCGCTCTCAAGGGTAGGGTTCGAAGATTGACTCCCAATTCTTGCTATGCATGTTCCATGTTACCTCAATGAACAGAAGAATTGTTTCCCTATTGGACAGTTCCACTTCAAGGTCCTGGAGGATTACCATCCATGTGCCTTCTCGCTTATCAGTATGTATTGCAAAAGCATCCCTTGTTAGGAGAGCAACCTAGTTCAAAGACTCCTGTACAACCAATTATTTTGCTGAATAACATCTACGTAGCCAAAGCTAGTAACCTGGTAGTCAAAGCCAAAGGATTGTTGAACATGATGTCACAGTATATAATCTATTCAAATATTTCCATAAATCAGGGAAGAGCCGGATTTACTGAATTCTCATGCTACTATATTCTCTGTACCTAAGGATTTGCCATCATTGGTAGGATGCACAATATTCTACAAGAAACATATGGTTTCTTTACCTAATGATTTGTCTGTAGTTCCTACTAAAGTTACAGCTAATATTAATTCGACCTCAAGTTATGAAGTTTGCATTAGAGGAGTAGAGAGGGATTCTGTTGGTGCAAGGGACGTAGGTTTCTTGCGAATCACTCAATGTCAGAGCATCTTTGAATATCCGGGTTTGGGATATTACGTTACAACAATGGGAACTCCGCCGACCCCAGGCTTTAATTGGTGCTGTGGTGAGAATGTATGGACAAGTTTACCACCATTATTCAGAGGACTTTGTGGAGTGTGTACGTTGAACGATTTATTATATGTGGTCGAACCTTTTGAATTCCTGACACATCATCGAACTGGTTTCAGAGCTAAGCGTTCCAATACTGAAACTATGGGTTACGTACATTTGCAAAACACTGATGCAAATGATTTGGCTAATAGATATAGTGCTCTACCTCGTGATTTCAGGATATTTACACGTACGCAGCTAGTGTTCAAAACCATCTTTTGGAATACTGAACTTCAATATTCTAATCATTGCATGATAGCATTGACTCGTCATGATGTGGCTAGAGTGGCTAATGCTACACTTATGGGATTCCAGGCGTTGGGAGCTGAAGTTGCTGCAATTAGAGAATTTACTATAAATAATAGAATTGCTTTGGACGCAATCACCGCCGCTCAGGGAGGCGTTTGTGCTATTGTAGGTGACGATTCATGTTACACATGTCTTCCATCAGAATCCGAAGGTCTTGGTAATTTGTCGAAAGCTATTGACAACATTAGAGACATACAGGAGAATATTGTTAGGACCAATCGGGATGCCAGAATGTTAGGAGGATATCATAATAATCAGATCTTGGACGTCGTCGCTAACATGTTCAAGGGCAATTCTCTAGTGACATGGATTGTAGGCATCTTGGCAACAGTGTTTCTGGTAATCATGATTGTTGTAGTGATCATGGGTTGCTGCTTTCCAATATTTCGAGCACTTATGGTGAGATCTCTGCACTCCACTAACATGCCGGTCATAACCACAGGAAATATAGCGGTTAACATCAAATCTATTAGAGGACGTTCTGATACTTCTTCTGAAGACTCATTCTCATCAATTGACTCCATCGACAATGTTGATTAGGAAAGATAGTGTTGCATGCCATGCAATGTCTAATTATGGTTAAACTGAGTTGAACAGATGGAGAAGGAGAGGAGAAGGAGAGGCCATACCTAAAGAGGAATTTGAGTTCGGCTGAATCTCGGATGAAGACATCCTCTTACTTGAAACTTGTTTGTGTGTGATGTTGATTTAGATTCATAAGTTCAGAACCTTCCTCCCGTTAGGAATGTAATAAGGAATCATATTAAAAATTGTATTGAGTGTTATGTGTGTTTAGCATGTGAGTGTTGTAAACTTAGAATTGTCACACGGAGATGACGCTTGGGATTTTACCCGTATGATAAGAGGGGTTTTGACCAAGTGAGTGTCTGTGTGGAGTGTAGTGTAGATTAGCCGCATGATCTTTTACTCATTCTTTGCCAAGTGTGGAGTGGGGTTTTGGTTGTGCGAGTATAGAGTACAGGTGACTGATAACTCATGCATCATTGGTAATTGTGATGGGAATTCAAGTTGATTCCAGTTTGATTAAAGGGGTGCAGGCTTATCAGACATTTGTTCAGTGATTTAGTGTGTTGAAAATGGTAAAACCATTTCCAAAGACAGAAGAGGGGGGACTGATATGCAGATTTTCTGTGTACACAGAAGCTTGAGTCTCTTGCTGTGGTCAAGAGGTCAAGCAGCAGGTCTCGGAAAATTAACATATAGATAGGAGAATGTGCACTTTAACCTTTCTACCGTTTAAGGATATGTTTTGGTGGTTACTATATTTGTATGGTCCAGCTCATATGTAATGTCTACCTGAGAGACATGTTTGTCAGTCATGCCAACCACTTTGCCTGTCGTGGTGACCTGATCCGAGCAGCTTGATTAATAAACGAAGTCAACTCTTTTTCATTGTGGTGCGTTCCTTGGCTCATCCTCCGACAGAATATCATAACAGTTATTCAGTCACAAATTTATTAACTAAGTTGGGCTTCAGGCAACATTTTGTTTTGGCTTCTTCTGAAACAACGTGTTACCGTTGACACTACCCGAATGTAGGCTACTAAACACGTATTTGGGGTTGTCTCGAAGCAATAGCAATATTTACCAAGATATCACAGCCCCGTAATGACACCACATATTGCAAAGTAATATCGTCGCTGACAATATCAGCTTAAATGCGAACAATGCATGTGTAGTGCTTCACATAATAAATGAAATAAGATGGCAATACATGTGTTGTGTGTTTGCTAGAAACAAAATACAAATGTATGTATCATAGAAACCTCACAAAGTTAGCCTACCTGGATGCTCAAATACGTGTTTAGTAGCCTATTCAGGTAACGTCAACGGTAACAAGTTGTTTCAGAAGAAGCCAAAACAAAATGTTGCCTGAAGCCCAACATAGTTAATACATTTGTGACTGAATAACTTATACCTGTACTCCCATCTGCTTCAGTAGCTTGTGGTGTAATGCAAAGGACTTCATTGATGCAAGAAACACTCAGCCATACACGAAATCGCATAGGAAACGATCAGACACGTGTTGTGTTTCAAAGGGTTAGCGTAGGCTATTTTGATCGTATTGTCTGGATTAGCAGCAACGTTCTTAGTATACATTTTTTATATGTGGTGCCAGAAGGAGCTGTGATGTCGTGGAAAATACGGCCATCGGTCTTTGTCAGATACGTGGGTTTGTTGTGTGTGACGTCGCCGCGCCGCCATTTTCTAGGTACAGCTAACGTGCAGTCGATGAGCACTGATGAGAATTTACTGATGATAACAAGCAAATAAATCGCTAAACTGGAGAAGCACAAGAAAACTGAGAAATGGTTGTACTGCGATAAACTTACCAAAAATGCTAGGGACCGTTACTTTGAGAAATTGTCATCCATTCAAGACAGAGCGAATAGTGTTTTACTGAGTGTACATCGTGACTGTCTCCTGACTAAGTAAGTGACTTCAATTTGTAGTATTGTGTTGTGTTTTTGCAAAATCTTGTGTCTGGGCAAGGCTGATACACAGCAATTATCCAGGCCGTTAAGTAAAGTAGCTAGCTAGAGATCGAGTTCAGGGTACTTGCCGCTGCGTGAGACTCTGGCCTTTGTTTACATAATTAGGGTCATTGTCAGCTGCGCCTTGCATAATTAAGGCATCTGGCAATCTAGAGGCAGCCTCGCCTGGCAGCCTCGGTGCACGAAGACTCGGTCGAACAAAGACGGGAAGTCTACCGGCGGGAGTCCACCGAGGAAGGCCGACGGGGCCGGATCACCTCTTCTGATAAGTATCAACCTATTCATATTTATATTATATCTTACCTAGAACATTTTCATAGCTAGCATGTGTTTCTTTAGCATTCCTGTTCATTACACTAGATGTAGATATGTCACAAAGTATATACGGTCTACTTCTAACCTTCACTACCTATCCAGGTCTTCTCCACCTGCCCTCTCTCTTTCTTTACGGGCTCTGGAACTGCCAGTCTGCTGTGAACAAGGCAGACTTCATCCCGGCGTTTGCATCTCATGCTTCTCTTCATGCCCTTGCGCTGACTGAGACGTGGATCCGCCCAGAGAACACTGCAACTCCAGCTGCTCTCTCCGTCAACCACTCCTTCACTCACTCACCCCGCTCAACCGGGCGGGGTGGTGGGACAGGGTTGCTTCTATCCCCACATATAAAATACACATCCACACCACTCCCTTTTACTCGCTCTGGATAGGAGTGTCTGCTAAATGACTAAATGTACTGCCAAATCATTTGAACATCATTATGTTATGCTAACTGATCCTATCAAAGCATGCTTAATTGTTCTCTACCGCCCACCAGGACCGCTAACCGACTTTGTGGAAGGAGCTGGACATGCTCCTCAGCGTCCGCCCGGATGATGGAACCCCCCTGATAGTCCTTGGGGACTTCAACATCCACCTCCAAGGAACGCAGGCCGTCGACTTCTTGTCTCTCCTGACTTCCTTGCACCTGACGCTGCTGAGCACACCGGCGACCCAAAAGGCAGGCAAACAGCTAGACCTCGTCCTGACACGTAACTGTATCACTGACTTAACCTCTGTAACCCCACTGCACATTTCTGATCACTACTTTATCCAATTCTCTGTCTCTCTCCCTCCAACCCCTCCTACCTCCCCTCCCCTTGTAACTTTCCGCCGCAACCTCCGCTCCCAATCCCCCCCCATTTCTCCTCTATTGTAACATCCTCCCTCCCTCCCATTGATGAGTTCTCGTCCCAGCCCACTAACACTGCCACCGACACTTGACTCTCTCTGTCCCCTGTCAACCAGGCCTGCGCGATCTTCTCCCTCCTGCCCGTGGCTTATGGATGTTATTCGTGAAGAACGGTCCACCCTTCGGGCAGCTGAAAGGAGATGGCGCAAGTCCAAAGACGGTCTGGATCTTGATAAGTATCACTCCCTCCTTAAATCTTTCTCTTCTCACATAATTGGTGCTAAAACCCTCTACTTTCTGTACAAAATTAACTATGCTTCAAACCCCCACAAGCTTTTTTCCACCTTCTCCACCCTTCTTAACCCACCTCCCCCACCCCCTCCCTCCACCCTGACAGCAGACGACTTCTCCTCCTTCTTTGAGGAAAAAGTTGCCGACATTAGCAGTCGGTTCCCTAAACCCACCTTTCCTACCCTCTCATCCTCCACGACTGACCCAACTAAATGTCTAAACTCTTTCTCTCCTCTGTCCGAGGCAGAGCTCTCTGACCTCATTCTCTCTCATCGCCCCACCTCCTTTCCCCTTGATCCTATCCCCTCCCCTCTCTTTCAAACCATCTCCCCCTCCATCATAACTTTTCTTCTCCATGTCCTAAACTCCTCTCTTACCTCAGGCACCTTTCCCTCTGCCTTCAAACAGGCCAGAGTTACCCCTCTACTCAAAAAACCCTTCTTTAACCCTGCCGTCCTCCAGAACTACAAACCGGTATCACTGCTACCCTTCTTCTCAAAAACAATTGAACGTGCTGTGTCTAACCAACTGTCTTACTTTCTCTCTCAGAACAACCTGCTTGACCCCAACCAATCGGGCTTCAAGACTGGCCACTCCACAGAGACTGCCCTTCTTTCAGTCACCACTGCCCTCCAGTCTGCCAGAGCGGCTTCCAGGTCATCCGTCATCATTCTGCTGGACCTTTCTGCAGCATTTGACACGGTTAACCACCAGATTCTGCTCTCCAGACTTTCTGAGATGGGCATCACTGGCACTGCACTCCAGTGGATCTCATCCTACCTGTCGGGAAGATCCTACCAGGTCTCCTGGGGAGGCAAACTGTCAGGCCCTCGCCAGCTCTTCACTGGCGTCCCACAGGGCTCCGTCCTTGGCCCCCTCCTCTACTCTCTGTACACCACCTCACTTGGACCAATCATCACCTCCCATGGCTTCTCCTACCACTGCTACCCTGACGACACGCAGCTGTACCTGTCGTTCCCCCCGACTGATCCGGGGATCTCAGCTAGGATTGAGGCCTGCCTCACAGACATCTCCGCCTGGATGACCGAGCACCACCTCCAGCTGAACCTCGCCAAAACAGAACTTCTCATCATCCTGGCTAAACCCTCCATCTCCCACGATCTGTCAATCACCCTGGGATCTGCGACGGTGACCCCTTCATCCTCTGCCAGGAACCTTGGGGTTACCATGGATGACGAGCTCTCCCTCAAGGCCCACATTGCCGCAGTCTCCCGATCTTGTAGATTCACCCTCTACAACATCCGGAAGATCGGGGATACCTGTCTGAGCACTCCACCCAGCTGCTAGTCCAAGCACTGGTCTTCTCCAAGTTGGACTACTGCAACTCGCTGCTCGCTGGTCTCCCAGCATGTGCAACCCGCCCTCTTCAGAGGACTCAAAACGCAGCGGCCCACCTGGTCTACAACCTACCCAGACGCTCCCATGTTACCCCGCTCCTCATCTCTCTCCACTGGCTAGACATCAACGCCCGTATCAGATTCAAGACCCTGGTACTGACCTTCCGAGCAGTGAACGGGACTGCACCCGACTACATCAAGTCTCTCCTGCAACCTTACACCCCCACCCGTCACCTACGGTCTTCTTCAGATAGCGGTGGTCCCACCGCTCAAGGCTGCCCGGTCCCAACACAAGCTCTTCTCCTGCCTGGCCCCCCAATGGTGGAACCAACTCCCCACCTCCATCAGGGACACTGACTGTCTCCCCACCTTCAAGAAAAGGTTCAAGACGCACTTGTTCCGGGAGTACAACGGCACTTAGGAATGCTTGGCTGGACCTGATGTTAGTTTCCTCCAGGATCACAATAACTCTTATTGAGTGACTTGTTGCTCTTGTAGGTTAGTTATAACGAAGTTAAGTCTTGTACTTGCTGTGAAATATTTTACTGTTGATTGTTCTTCTACAGGTACAGTCCTGCACTTTTTGTAGTTCATGTTGTTTTAATTTGTAACTTGTATAACTGCATGCTCTTATAGGTCTTCCCTTTGGCACTTGTTTAGTTTTTTCACAATGTATGCTTCATGTTTTGGCTGCTTGCAATGTTTGGGACTACCTCGTTGTTATGATCAGTGACCTATGCTCTTTTGTTAAGCTCTCTCTTGGAAGTCGCTTTGGATAAAAGTGTCTGCTAAATGCATAAATGTAAATGTAAGACATAGATCCATACGAGCTGACTGCAGTAAATTGGAGTGCGGATTTACATTCCGACCAAAGGACTTTAATGTCAGTATACATGCACAAATATATAAATTGCACTGACATTAACTTAAGCATACATTTTCTGTTCAGATAGATCACTGATTTGCAGTTTGCACTATTGTAAAAGTCAAAATATGACTTTTAATACACCTGAAGTATTAAACCTATATATATGTTATCTCCATGTTCCATTTTCTTCGAAGTGGGAAAGGAAAAAAGATGTCCCCGTTGTGAAGTGTATGACCTTTGCTATCGTGAGATCTTCTATTGCAGCCGATCACGCAACAAGAACGTCCCATTTTGACACTTAAATTATATGAAGCAATAGCAAACTCACTGAACACCGCTGTATGCGCAGAGAATGTCTAATAAAGGAAGAACTTCCACTCTCTGAAAACTTCCGGGTTCTGAACTGGTTGCAGTTCCACTCAAGTTAAATATGAGGGCGCTAACGGTCGAGTGCGGAATGAATGGAGGTCTATGGAGCTATACAACTAAAAATCAAATTTTCTCAGGATATAATTTTTATCTAGTAAATTCAATTCTGAATTCGAAAGGGGAGGCAAAAAAACAACTGCTGGGTGTTAAAAAAATTTTAAGTTGCCTTTCCGTTCTAAAAAGCCTTTGAAAATGTCATTGACGTCATACACATCATACGACCAGAGCTACTGCTTGACTGCAAGCTCTGGTTACTTCCACTTTTCTCTTGAGGCATCGACAACACAGCTGACAGGTTAGGCTCTCCCTTTCAATACACATGCTAGAAAGAGTTTTGGCTTGCTAATGTTGTTGCTAATGTTGCTAATGCTCTGACATTCTGGTTCTGCTTCGGATGCCATTAAGCGGGATCTCTGGTCGTAGTCAGTCCTTCACTAACCAATCAGCATTCGTTAGCAGAATGCTAGCGTGTTATGGGCAACAACGACTTGCCCTGTAAGAAATCGAAAGGACATAAGTACTCGTTCATTCAACTTTTGACCTGTAATCCATGTTGAACATGCAAAAACTACAATCAAATCTGAGATTTATCAACGACTATCAGGCGAAAGAGACAAATTTAGCCGTTTAGCTCCATAGACTCCCATTCATTTTGCACTCGACCTGAACAACAAGATGGCGCCGACGAAGGCAGCCACGGTAGCTAGGTGCGCTCTGTTTTGTCTTGTTTTGTCTTATAATTCAGTGTTCTGCCAAAACGTCTGGGGTTCTCTAACAAGAAAAGAACTTCTAAACATCAGGACTACAACTCCTGTGGATTTATTTCCCACTTTTCTGCTTCCAGCGGCAGAATTAGTGGGAATTATAGTCAAAGCCGCCCTCGGCTTTGTCCTAGCAGTGAAGCGCCGTAGAAGAGGCAAACGAGCCGGTGCACTGGTACGACTCCGTCGGCGTGGGGCACGCACAGCGTTACCGGGGATATTTGACTTTCATTCATCTTCCGTTTTGTGCTTTACGGAGACATGGCTGAGTGAACTGATCCCAGACTCTGCGCTACAGCTAGCTGGTTTCAAACTGCTGAGAGCGGATCGTGACCCTGTGCTCTCTGGCAAAACGAAAGGTGGTGGTATTTGTTTTTACATTAACAGTGGCTGGTGTGAAGATGTGACAGTGATTCTGCAGCACTGTTCTCCTGATCTGGAATCATTTTTTATTAACTGTAAACCTTTTTACTCGCCACGTGAGTTTGCTTCATTCATACTGGTCGGCGTCTACATGCCCCCTCAGGCTAGCGCCAACAAGGCTCAACGTGTGCTCGCTAACCAGATATTGTGCGTGGAGAATGAAAATCCGGATTCCTTGGATATTGTGCTAGGCAACTTTAACAAAGGCAATCTCACTCAAGAACTCCCCAAATACAGACAACTCATCAAATGCCCTACCAGAGAAGGGAACACTTTGGATCACTGCTACTCTACAATCAGTAAAGCATACCATGCGGTTCCCCGAGCAGCACTGGGTAACTCAGACCACGCCATGGTTCACCTGATTCCTGCATACAGGCAGAAGCTTAAGCGCTGAAAGCCTGCTGTGAGGACATCGAAACAGTGGACCAGTGAGGCTATGGAGGAACTGCGGGCGTGCTTGGACTGTACTGACTGGGATATGTTCATGACTGCCTCCAATAGTCTGGATGAGCTCACAGAGGCTGTGACATCATACATCAGCTTCTGTGAGGACTGCTGTATACCAACACGCACCAGGGTGAGCTACAACAACGACAAACCCTGGTTTACAGCTAAACTCAGAAGGCTGAGGCTGGACAAAGAGGCCGCGTTTAGGAGTGGGGACAGGGACAGTTTCAAGGAGTCGAAGAACAGGTTTAGCAAGGCTGTGAGAGAGGCTAAACGACTGTACTCAGAGACCCGCAAAGCAGCTGGGCCGGACTCTGTCTCTCCAGCCACCCTCAAAAACTGCGCTGACCAGCTGTCTCCGGTGTTTCCCTACATCTTCAACACCTCCCTGGAGACATGCCATGTGCCAGCCTGTCTCAAGTCCTCCACCATCATCCCTGTGCCCAAAAAGCCCAGGCCAACTGGACATAATGACTACAGACCCGTCGCCCTGACCTCTGTGGTAATGAAGTCTTTTGAGCGCCTGGTGCTGGCACACCTTAAAGCCATCACAGACGCTCTACTGGACCCCCTGCAGTTTGCTTACAGAGCCAACATCTGTGGACGATGCAGTTAATATGGCCCTCCACTTCACCCTACAGCACCTGGACTCCCCAGCATCCTACGCCAGGATCCTGTTTGTGGACTTCAGCTCTGCCTTTAATACCATCATCCCCGCTCTGCTTCAGGACAAGCTCTCCCAGCTGAACGTGCCTGATTCCACCTGCAGGTGGATCACAGACTTCCTGTCTGACAGGAAGCAGTGCGTTAAGCTGGGAACACAAGTCTCTGATTCCCGGTCCATCAGCACTGGATCTCCCCAGGGCTGCGTCCTTTCTCCTCTGCTCTTCTCCCTGTACACCAACAGCTGCACCTTCAGTCATCCGTCCGTGAAACTCCTGAAGTTTGCAGACGACACCACCCTCATTGGGCTCATCTCTGGTGGAGACGAGTCTGATTATAGGTGGAAAGCGGACAACCTGGTGACCTGGTGCAGCCAGAACAACCTAGAGCTCAATGCTCTCAAGACAGTGGAGATGGTTGTGGACTTCAGGAAGAACACAGCCCCACTCACCCCCATCACCCTGTGTGACTCCCCAGTCAACACTGTGGAGTCCTTCCGCTTCCTGGGCACTATCCTCTCCCAGGACCTCAAGTGGGAACTGAACATTAGCTCCCTCACCAAGAAAGCACAACAGAGGATGTACTTCCTGCGGCAGCTGAAGAAATTCAACCTGCCAAAGACAATGATGGTGCACTTCTACACAGCCATCATTGAGTCCATCCTCACCTCCTCCATCACCACCTGGTACGCTGCTGCCACTGCCAAGGACAAGAGCAGGCTGCAGCGTATCATCCGCACTGCAGAGAAGGTGATTGGCTGCAATCTGCCTTCCCTCGAGGACCTGCACACCTCGAGGACCCTGAGACGGGCGAAGAAGATTGTGGCTGACTCCTCCCACCCTGGACATTCCCTGTTTCAGTCACTCCCCTCTGGCAGAAGGCTGCGGTCCATCAGGTCAAAAACCTCACGTCATACAAACAGTTTCTTCCCTTCCGCTGTTGGCCTCTTCAACAAGGCCAAAGCTCACACTGACTGAATGTCTTTAAAAAACTTTACATTTTGCACTACACTCAATTCCTGTAATATTTGTATTTTACATTGTGTTTTATATTGTAAATTGGCAACTTATATTTTACTTATTGTATATTTTATTTTAATTGTATTCCACTTAGTATTGCTAGTTTATGTATCCTTAGTATAGTTAGACCACATATTTAAATTTAAGATTTCTATATGTTTACTGTATGCACCTTCCTGCCAAAGCAAATTCCGTGTCTGTGCAAACTTTCATGGCGAATAAATCCCATTCTGATTCTGATAACTCCCAGTGGAACTCTGATGAAACTGCAACAAAATTCGGTACAATGGGGCTTAATAGGGAGTGGGCAGGCTCTCCTTAAACAGGCTCTGGTATATATACCTGTAAAATGGTGGCTACTCCCATAATGCCCTTCGGTTTTCACAACTCTGACGTCACCTGACAAAGACCGATTGCCTCGAAACAACCCCAAAGACGTGATATGTAGCCTACATTCGGGTAGTGTCTATGGGAACCAGTTGTTTTAGAAGAAGCCAAAACAAGATGTTACCTGAAGGCAGTAGTAAATAAATATGTAACGATTTAACCGTTTTCCATGAGCTACAATGGCTCGTAGTGTAAGGCAACGGACTTTCGTGTAAACATGTTTTTTGCTCTAGTGCGAACAATCCCACTTCATGCGAGCATGCAAATGTTTTATTTTGTCTCCAATCATGTTGTTGTGAATGGATGTAATGTAGTGCACACGTAGTCTATACTTTCATATTAGCCGCAGCAAATATGAGATCCTACTTGAAAATCGCCATAATAAGTTAGTGAATTTGTGACGAATCTGGTGATGAAGGAAGACTGATACGTGAACGCACAGCTGGGGAACCAGTTAACGTGGTAACGAGTTGGGCAACAACACCGGACACATTTGCTAGGTCTCGAAAAGAGGACATGTCCGGATAAAAGAGGACGTCTGGTCACCCAAATTTTATATAGCCAGCTTTACTTAAAGTTTATTGTAAGATATAGGTTAGCTTGTTAAATTCTAAATGCAGTTAGAGCTGAACTGTAGGTCTATTGTCTAACGTAAGCAACACTTTTACTTTAGCTAGCTAGGGAGCACGTGTATCATAAATTCGTTGGATTATAGTCTGTCAAATTAGTTATAGTTATTGCTGTTCGTTGGCATACAAAGTTAGTCATCTCTTATTAGCACTCTTATTAGCATAGTTAGTACATCTGATTAGAGCTAGCAACAATGAATCGCAGATTAAGGGGTCCCCTATTGTCCAGCTAGCTGTCGACGCCCGGCAGGAATTTCAGGTCCACTTACTAAAAACAAACTTGACCCTGTCATTGGACATATTGTATAATAAAATGTTTTATTGAATGTAATTGGTTGCCTTGTATGTTATGTTCTATTTACCAAACTCCTTTCTTGTCTTAAATTGAGCTGGTGTGAGGAACAGTATGTGGTAGCTAGCATAGCCATTTCTAGCTCTGCTTCACAATATTGCTGCCTAGTGTTATAAGTTAATGTAATACATAAATGTTAATAAAGTATCAGACATATACATGATACAACACACCAGTAACCAATCGATATTATGTGTTAATATATAATATATTATGTAAATCGAGGTGCTAAGCTGTCTGTCCCGTTGAAAGCCATTCAAACAGGTTGCCAGCAGTGGGGTTTTTTGCGAGCTAAAAACCCCTAATACTACTTAGTATAAAAAGTATACTATTATCATGTTACTTAAAGTATACTAGCAGTGTACTTATTTATATACTCTTTTTGTATTAAATAAACTGAATTGGCCCACTTTTTAGGGCATTTAGTACACTTTAAAGTACACTTATAGTGTATTTCAAGGTTTAATTTTGAATACTGTAAAGTAGCCTGTGTAGTGCACTTTAAGTTCATCACGCATACTTCCTAAAGTACTTCAAAGTATACTTTGGAATACTCTAAAGTAACCTCTGTAGTGCATTTTCAGTTCATAAAGTATTCCTAAAGTACTTCAAAGTATACCTTGGAATACTCTAAAGTAACCTGTGTAGTGTACTTTCAGTCCATGAAGTATACTTCCTAAAGAGCCTCAAAGTATACTTTGCAATACTTTCAAGTGCACTTTCAATTAATGTAAGTACCTCAAGAAGTAAACTTAATAATTTAATTTTACTATGACTTACTAATAAATTAAAATGTTTAGGGGCCCCTCAGATCTTGCGTCACATGGCAAGAACGGGGGCCCTCACAAAGTTACACTGCAGATTCTGAAAGAAGCTATTCACTGCACTGGCATCAACATTGACTGAATTCAGCTGTTCTAATGAAATGTAACAGTCATTTAACTCACAGTTACAATGGTAAACCAGTACAACAACGACAACTAGAGATGGTACAATTTCTGGGGAAATTGTAGGGTGTGCTTGCTTACTTGTGTTGGTTGCAGGGGTCCGTATTTAAATTACATTTCTGTATATTTTATATTAAAATGCATAGCCTACTTATTATTTATAAAGATTACATAGATTTAAAAGCATATTTTTTTCTGCTCATTTACAACTCAAAATACTAAGAGTGAAGAGTAGAATTAAATAGTTGTCTTCTCATTTCCCCTGCAAGAGGGAATGGTGATTAGCAACCTCATAGTTGAATCAAAAAGAATAGATTTGGCAGACCGGTGTAAAAATTGACCTAATCTCTATGACTTAAACGTCATTGTAAGTTTTTCCCTTCTCGGGATATTTTCAGGCATTTAGTCTACTCATATTACATTCATTCATTAATAAAGAAACCCCTTTGAAATGTATTTTAACAACAACGTTACCAGCAGTAGCTAGCTATCTCAGATGGAATCGCGATTCAAATAGTATCATCTGCTAACTGAAAATATGCCCCAAAAAACGTAAATGAGCTTGACCTTTATTTAGGGGAAAATCACTCATTCATAAGAATGTCAGTGGTAGCGATCATTGTCAGTAACAAGGCAAAATGCGATTTATAGCCCTGCTGTGTGGAGAAGCTGCCCCGGTAGATTGTAGGCTACAACTACTACTAGACTGTCTTGGTAGCGTTGGTTGAATTCGATTTAACGTTACTTCCATTGTACGGTCTAGGCTGAAATGAATTATTTTCATGAACAGATTGACAAAGTTTAGGCTGTGGCAATGGAGTTCGGGTTAGTAGTCACTAGTCAGATAGTTTCACCAAAAACATGTGCCGCCGTTTGACTTCCTACAGTACTGTAAATAGGGAGGACAAACGTTCTGCTCTCAATGTAATCACAACGGAGAGTTCCAAGCGTCAACAAATGCCAAACTGAACTTATTGCTCATTTAACATTGTGATAAAAAACACAATTGTGATATTTAATGTACAGTATGATGTACGCTGATATTATCAGTACATTTACTTTCGAAAACAGTAGTCAATTTTCGTTTGATGACTGAGTCGTTAGCGTAATTAGCCTCTGTTTAACGACATATACGATAGCGGTCTGTGATACATCCGTTTTCAATCGTTAAAATAATAAACATGCCTCACATATCGATGAACCTTTTATGATTTATTATGACATTATATTACTAGTAAACAATTCATGGGTACAATTGTCCTTATATACCTGTAGTTTTAAACCAGTGTAGCTCACTGTAATGCTGTACGCGACGCGGTTTAGAAAAACGTAATTCTACTGCTGTTTAGGAAGCCAAACGGCGACAGTAAAATCTCGGCACTCCCCTTACAAAAATCAAAATTCCCAGATGAGTTTTTCAATTGGTGAATCAACCTGTCACTCAAATTAGAGCCAATCCCTGTGTGAATACCATCCCGTATGTGGCACAGAGGTTTTCCCATTTTAAGAGGTCTGTAAATGGCTGAGAGCACTTTAAGCCATTGCCTACTAACCTGAACTTCAATGCCACAGCCTCAATTTGATGTCATTGTGTTCATGAAGGTCTCCTCTACAGGACTGTGAAAACCGCGAACATTTCCCAGCTGGGGGATTTTTTTATAATCGAGCTTATGTCCTAGGAGTGCCCCTGTTTAAGAGCTACATTTTGAGTGCTAACAAACTCCCCATCGCTCTACCCAGCCAGTTAACTTGCCACAAGCATTCCTCTCCCTGCTTCATTAACAAAATATGGACAGATGTGCCTTGTTTTCGCTCATTTAATCCGATCGCCCTTAAAATCAGTTAACATATAGTGGAAACGTACATCTACGAATCTGTGGTCTCAAATATACATAAAGATGAAAAAATTTTTATTCCAGCGCGTTCAAACAGTCCCCTCAGTAAAGGTTGGCTAGCAACTTACAGCAGCAGCCTGGCCCAGACAGGTGGGGGGAGGGGCGCAAAGGGCACACTTAACAGTGGTATTTTGTTCCAACTCACTTTTTAGACAACTCATTCATTTGTAGCAGATAAACATCTAAAAACATTCGAGCTAGTAGGCCCGAAAACTAGGATTGATCCAATGCCTGTGTGAATACCGTCCCGAATGTGGCACTGGCGTTTTAACAGTTTAAGACGTCTGTAATTAGCCGAGTGGTCTTTACACCCTTGGCTACTAACCTGAACTTTAATGCCACAACCTTAACTTGATGTCAATCTGTTCAGAAAAATGTCCTCTACAGGACTGTGAAACCGCTAAAATTTTCCAGCTCGGACATTTGAGTTATTTGAGTTTAAGCCCGATGAGTGCCTGCAACCATTCACTGCAACGCTTCATGGAACTCGACTCGGAATCAGACTCAGAATCTGAGCTTCAGGGACGCTTGTCAAAAAAAGACAACATTTGGCGTGTCAAGCATTTTAGAATTGTTAATGTGATGTGTTCCCTTCGTATTTAAGACAAAATACTTCACAAGCAAGAGGTTTGTTAATGTAACTGTATACATATTTCACTCATATTGGCTAATCAGCTAACATGTTAAAGTAGTTTACATCCAAAGTCGCTGTTGTAAAACTAGCCTCTTTTTCACAAACTGCTGATTAACGGAAGTAGCTTCGAGGTAAAATTCAAAACCTTTAAAAACGTCTACATTTAGCAAATATTGTTGATATTATTGTGCACACGTATTTTAATATCGTAAATATGTCATTTAATTCCATAATTTCACCAGAAATAACTAATAAAAACGTATTTCAGGAAAAACGCTCAAACGGGTTTGTCCTCCCTACTGTAAACAACTGTGGAGATGTTTTTGTTAGCTACAGTAGCCTACTAGGCTACCTAGCCGCTAGCACTGTTCTGTTAGTAATCTTTACCTAGCCGCTAGCGCTGGTCTGTTACTAGGGAGGACAATAGAACGCGTCATTTTTGGCCTAGGCTAACCAACTGTCAAATACTGTGGAACGCCGGTAGCAAACGCATTAAATCGAATGCTAAGTTAGCCTGAATGTAGGTAAGAACGCCACTGAGAAATCTGGCACCGGAATTTTAAGGTCCACGTCCTTTTCTTAGCTCTATAACTAGCGACTACTATCTAGATATTAAAAACAAACATGCCAGTTAACATGTAGACACTTACCCCTTAATGCTATCAAATGTTGGTTGCAATACATATTGAGGAAGTGTGTGAAAATAATGTTCATAGTTTTTGCTGCTTTGGCTACCTTTCATAGAGGGTCGGCACCACCGGGAGACATATCTTAAATGAAAGAGTAGGTTGTTTTCTTCAAAATAAGGTATATTTAGTCAATTTTAAACATATACATTTTGAGAAAAATCAAGTTGAAGACATGTTGCTGAAAATCCCATAGGAATGCATTGAAATCTGAACGTTCTATTGAGAAAAAGGTTGGTTTTTCCCTTGTAACTTTTTCCCACATGTCGGAACCACCCTGATACTTCCTGGAAAGCAAGGTTACGTAGAAAGACGTCATCAGTCAAATTTTAAAGAAAATCGAAAGACATACATTTTGTGTTTTGGCTCCCTGAATAAGTCCTTCAGAAACCTATGACGTCAGACGTTTTGAGCCTCTGTAACTCCCGCGCTTGACTCATGCTAGGCTGCTTCCAATGCTCACATCAACCGTTTGTGCTACTAGCCTTATATATATACCCGTATGTGGATGCAAGTATCGGTCATGGTTACTGGTTTGAAAGATAAATATTTTACATGTATCTTTACAGTGTGCAGAACAAAAAACAAAGGTTGGTAATATAAAACCCACTCTCTTGGTGACTTGAATAAATGTTTCTACCAAAATGATTCATGGTAGTGATATGCAAATGTTCTTGTCACGTAGCACAAATCGGAACCAATCATAACATTTTTTGTCTGTCAGGAAATGCAAAACTTCAAAAAAAAGCGAATATTCTTTCTTTCTGGCAATCAATTTTGCAAGAAAATAAATTCTATGGCAGATAAAAAAACAAGAACTACTGAAATTGCATTCATAGGTGAGGGGGAGCAACACATAGCCACTTGCAAAAGTTTAGGTACCATTTTAGATCCAAATAGTCTTAAGGTTTGTGGTAAATTACCATTAGAAACCTTGAAAAATGGGATCATGATCGACATTATCACGCGTAGTCACATATTAGTATTTCAAATGCCAGCGCATATATGTGGCTTTAAATATACCAGGCTGAGAAAGAAAGAAAAGTCTGGTCAAAGTAGCCTACGTAACATACATAGAAAAATTAAGAGGAAAGACAATCACATAGATCACCTTGAAGTTCGATGTAAAGGGAATTTGCAATTGTTCGAGCAGGTAAATGCAGAGCTCAAAACAGAGAGAGATTAGAGCAGAATATTGACAGCTTGCAATTCCAAATGTTTGTTTTAGGGTAAAAGATAAAAGCAAAACCCACAAGAGGAAAGATGTAACTTTACCGGACAAAATGACCAAATACTGTAGGCCTACTGGCAGGGCCGCCCATAGAAATGGCTGGGCCCCTGAAAAAGTCCAGTGAATGGGCCCCCCCCTAATAGGTCTTTAGGCTACTCATATTAACGCATGTACGTGTGCTCTCTCTCTCTACATAAGACATATGTAAACTCCCATTACTGAGACTTACTCAGTAATGGGAGCTACATTATAGAAAAACAAATTCAAAAACAATTATAAACATCTTTATACATAAAACTTAAACATAAAGTTTAATAAATATAACTGAGGCCTTAACAACTTGTGTGGCACCGCGCCAGACACACACACACATAAAAATAACAATTTGACACACTGAGATCTGCTACACTCACACCACATTTTCTAGTATAAAATGCAATTTACCTGCCTTCATCTTTGCCTGTTATACAGCTGTCTTCCTTGTCTTTCTGGATGCAAAGTCTTTTATAATGTATTTGAAGTCAATTTGTTTAGCCATTTCACACGCAATGGCAAGTATTGTGATTGAGCCTCTCCTGGCTCATTGTGGAGCGCAAGTCATTTTTATGATTTTGAGTTTACTTAAGGACCTTTCTCCTCCTGCCACAGTTAAGTGGTTAAGGTAAAGTGCAGAATATCCTCAGAGCAATGAGCAATGCAGAACATGCCCTTTCTCAGTGTCAGCTTTCCTCAAACTAGCTTCCTTTTGGCTAGCATCAAGGCTACTGCTGCTCGTCTCTGCCATAGATGTATCGATGGTCTCTGCAGCCTGGCTGGGAGCATCTTTCGAAGTTGACTGGAAAGCAAGCAACAACAACCATTATCTAGCATTGTCACCGGTTAACTTGGTCTAGCGTTATGTTGTGTAGTCTGTCCTGTACCCTGACTCTGTTTAATAATCAACACTTGGTCCAACCCTGCGTTCGCACCACTCGTTACAAAGAGTGAGGTCTTCACCGGTTAAGCCAACAATACAATGTTAATGTTTGCTTTTTTTAAGTAGGCCCTAATCGTGAGTATTTCAGTTCAAAATAAAATTAGTTATCATTTCTTAAAATATTTAGGAAGAAACATGATTATTGCTGGCATCGCGGCTGGGCCCCACCACGGCCCCAGAAAGTTTTCCCATATATGGGCGCCTACTGAACATGTATTAGCATTGAATGATAGGTATAGAACGCTTGTTATAAAGCTTAGAGAGTGGCAGGCAGACAGAAGGCAGTTTATGAAGGGTGAGGTCACTCTGTTTGAGGATGTAGACATCCACAGAGGACCCATCATAGATAGGTTGTTGGAGTCAACATCAGAAGAGTTTGATGCTATGACTCAACAAGTTCTAGAACTTGTATCTGCTAGTTTAGTGAAAGTTTGCTGTAGGTTGGTAGCGGACCACTTGGAACATGGACGGTATGATGATGTGTCTGAAGATCAGTATCATGTCCTCAGATCAGTGCCCAAAACAAATGTTTCATGCGAGAGGGATTTTGGGATATTTGATTAGATCAAAGTTCAGGGCAAGTAAAATAGCATTAGAGGGTATGGTCATGTTTAAGCAGAATAGGTCCTGGGAATGGTTGTCAGGGTTAGATCCAGATAGAAAAGCTGAAGTTCTCGCCTCAGCTCGAACATCTGTGAAAGGATTTATAAATAGGTTTGTAGTCTTGCAATTGGTATGTAATATTCAGACTGTATTTGGTAAATACTCATTTGTTTGGTTTTAGCATTGGGTTGTCTGATCAAGTGGGCCTGTGCAGACACAGACAGACTTAGCTTTGCAATATTAAAACGGACTATGTCTATAAAAGTAGATACAGGTAGGATTAGAAGCAGTAGCTGATTTAAACTGTTGTATTCTATTTTAGTTAATTAAGCAATAAGCCCCAAGAGGCCGTGGTTTACGCTGATTTTAGAACAGGTAAGGGGAGTTGTTTGGCACGACGCGAAGCGGAGTGCCGAAAACCCCCTTACCTTTCTTTGAAGTCGCTTTGGATAAAAGCGTCTGCTAAATGAATAAATGTAAATGTAAGTAGTACAGTTTGGTGATATGAGACAGGGGGCCCTGTAATGGGGTGACTCCCTGTTAAGCCAAACTGTCATAGCTAGTATAGAAGTAATAGATAAAAGTTGCTCCCCTGAACCTTCACCATCATGGATGCAGAGGTGCCCAATTGTCCTCTGAGAGCTATCAACCTGTAGTTTTTTTCACAGACAATGACTAAATTTTGGACCATAAGTTTCATATCCCAATAAATAAAGTATATTATTTATAATACGATTAGTGTATACTTTTTATCCATCATAAACAAACAGACGTGTTCAAATCAAGGTATTTGAAAATAATGGGCAATGTCACAAGGACACAAACACCCTGTTCAACGTTAAATACACCCCCAAGTGGCCAAAAATTTACATTACAGCAGTAATGCTAAACGGGACAAACATTTGCATATTTGTGGTCTCGATTTAACATAATTATTTATAGCGAAGTACTGGACACCGCATTAGCTCGCAATGTACAAAGAATGTAAGTCTGGATAAGAGCAGAGAATCTGATAAGAGCATCTGCTAAATGACAAATGTAAGTCACATTTCCCGCCCTGGCTAGAAGCAGAGCTCTGTGACGTAGAACAATGGCGTTCTTAAAGGGAGCTTGACAGCTTCTCGGTGCCATAAAACTCAAGACTTAAAGCGGTGGAACGTTTCAAAAAATTACCTAAAATCACGCCTAAAAACGGGATTTGTGAGAAAACTAATAGAGGTAACTGAAATCTGACTTCGGATAAGTTTAAGTTACGTTAGGTTACATACGGAATTGAAAGAAAAACGGAGCAAAACTGATAGGAAATTTTTGGTCTGTCCTCCCTACTGTTAGTAGTCTTTATCTAGCCGCTAACGCTGTTTTGTAAGTAGCCTACCAGGCTACTGTACAGTGTTGCAGTGAGCTACACTAGTTTGAAACAACAGGTAATGATAATTTCACCCAAAAATCGTTTACTTGTAATATAATGTCATAATAAATCCTACAACGAAAATGTATTGGAGAAGAATGTTTATTTTAACGATTGAAAACAGATGCATCATAGACCGCTGTAGTATGTGTTGCCCGGGCAACAGAGGCTAATGTCATGATGCTAATGCTTCAGTGAAATAGTAGACTACTGTTTCCGAAAGTAGACGTAACTACTTCCTTATATCAGCTTATATTGTACATTACACTTCACAATTGTGTTTCATATCACAAAGTAAAAGTATCTCAAAGTAAAATGACTAAATGGTTTTCACCCTGGCCTATTTGCTTGTCGTGTTTCTGCTCCTCCCTTGCAGTAAAGCAGTTAGCCTAGCTATCTCCCAGAAGTTAACGAGCTGCTAAACTAATGTTCTGCTGGAGGTAGTCACGCGATATTTCGTGACGTTAGTGACGTCAGTAGCGTCAGTGACTGTGGCTAGCAAGTTAGCCACCGTTAGCTTCACTTTTGCCACAAAAACTTAATTAAAACCAAAACCGTGCAACGGAACATAAATCCCAATAGAACCAACGCAATCGCGACCAAGACGAACCTTTTGACATCGACGTTGTCTATGCAGTCCAAATATTGACTGAGCCTTAGGGGCGCGAAAATAAACAATAATAAAAATAATATATATGTGAGATAACAATTGTTTGTGCTCGCCGAAAGGCAAGCACACCCCAATTACCACGCAACAAAACACTACATTCTAAGCAGACACATTTAAAAAACGAAATTCATGAAGTTACATTTGTATTTCGAACAAAAGGCAAACTTATTAGCAAATGTTAACACTATTTGCCGCCTTGCATCATGGGATTTGACTAGCCAATGAGCCACACTATCTTCATTATTTCACGTTGTTATTTAGTTCTTCATTCAGTTTGACAGTGTAACCTTCAAATTCTCAAGTAGCTTTTTAGTTTTTTTTCCATTAATACTCCAATTGATAATTATTAGTATAAGAGTATAGGGCTTCAGAATATTTCAGTAATTTGCAGTAATTAAGGTTACAGCTTAAGTAACAAAAAAAAGATTCAATGTGCAATGCATAATAGATTTTCATAGACATGAATAATTAGAATGAGATGGATCTAAAAAATGTAACCTGTAATGTACTTTAAAATTATTTCAATTTAGTTTTTGCTGTATAGTAATAGAAAAAGTACATCCTACTCCAGAAGAAATGTATACCATTTTCTGTTTCTAATCAAAAGTGAACTATTTTCAAACCATATTTAAAAGTACATCAAAAGTGAACTATTTTCTAAGCATACTCCTTAAAAGTATATCAAAAGTGAACTATTTTCTAAGCATACATACTTCTTAAAAGTATATCAAAAGTCAACTAAAAGGTGTACTATCCATATTTTTGTATACTTATAGTATACTTTAATGTACTTCTTTTTTGTAAGGGTTATAATCAACTGTAGTTATTATATCGAACCTTTTCGGTGAAGCATTATTTCAGGTTGAGAAACAATGTCCAACAACCATTGCAGTCGCGCGCTCTCCTCCCTCGAACGAGAAATCTCCTCTTCGAACTCGAACTAACTAACTATCTCCAAAGCTACAGTTGTTAATCGCTGATTGACAAAATCCCTGAACACCTCTAGTTTAGACATGTTGGTGGTAAATTCGGAAAGTTTACGAAAATGCAGCTCGAGGAACTTAACTTTCTCCTTGAAGCTCATTATTTCTAGCCGGATGTAAACTTGTCAAGCTGTTCCGGTGTTGGGCCGAAATCTCACTCCCCTCCAGAATTCGACTCCCCTACGCGTGAACATGCGCATTGCCTTCCTAGCGTATTGCTATGCTAGCCTGGCTGCCAGCCCAATTTATCCCCGCCCACAAATATATTTGGTCGGGAAGTTGGGTCTGGGGAGGCCAAGCCCCCACCCCTCGCCCCTCGGCTTGAAGCAACGGCCCCGGTGGATGTAGGTGGTATTGCATGTACGGTTAGGTTTCCGACTCTTCCGGTCGTTTTTATTCTATTAACTCCATTCAACATTTACAAAACTATCTCCCCCAATAATTTTTGTTTGATTCTCGAACCTGGCTCATACTACTAGCTTTTTCATGGAATAATTTTTCCCCATTTTTGCTAAGTTTGAGACCAATCCGAAATGGGTAAACTAGCACCCCATTTATTTGAAAAAGTTGCCTGCAAATGTGCTTGCGGATACTAACAGGGCGCGAGCACTAAAGTTCACATTGGCCGATAGCCGATTTACATGGAGCTGAATGAGCCATAGACTTATATTGAATGAGCACAGGGAGAACTGGCTTGAGTTGCCTGCCCTGTTGTAGCAAGTTAAGCAAATGGTTGTCACACATACATGAAATGTTGTTAATATAGTTTATTCCCGTTATTCTAAAACAAATTTGATTTTTCATATAAACGTTCATGACATGATGGCAAATATAATATGTTAAGCGCGAGCATAGATTGTTGACGTCTATCTGGAACAAAGACAAAGATTAATACTTTAACCGGTAACCACAATAGGAAATTATATAGGCCTATATTTAAATAATATTAGTCTTGCCTTCAGAAGCTTTTGTTAAACACACCCATTATTCTTTTTTTGATCGTGTCATCAAGCAAGACCGCTTTTGTGGGACAATGAAGGTCCTCAGCGACTCTATATGTTTCACTCCCATTTACATCTGATGGAAACGTCTTGTAGCCTATATGGTTCTGCGAATATTCCCCTTTCAAAGGCAAATGTCCAATAAAGTATATTTTAGACACAGTTCTCAAGCTTTTATTTATTAGTTCTGTTTTAGGACTAGGTCTTACAATCCCTGGTTGATTTGCACTCCTGAGATGTTAAGTGGGTTGACGCAGACATTCGAGGTATTTCCGGTTAAGAGTCATGGTGCTGTCTGTGGGACAAAAGGGTTGAAAAGCCTCATTGGAGTCATCAGGTGGGCACCCTCCTTCCCCGGTGTTTCGATGATAGGCCCACAACACCTCCAGAAGGCTCATCGGCAACACCTGGCGTCCCAGATGTGCCCCCCTCTGCTTTAACCCTTCTGCTCCACAGATGCTATTTTGGGGTCCAGGTGGCATCTTTCCTCTTCACCCACAGCCACCGGCTTGCCTATTCAGCAGCGCTTGAGAGGGCTTTGATGGCTTGGCGCTGGGCTTCGCCTCGAAATCCCAAATCCCTAAGCAGCCTGGTAGTTGTCTTACCCACAAAGTCTCTGCAGCCGACTTCCACTGGGCAAACTTTGGCTTTCCAGCCACGTTGCTCAGCATCAGCTGCCAGCTCAGTATACTTAAGGCTCTTTCGTTCGTAGGCCTCCTCTACAGCGTCCTCCCAGGGCACAGTCAGCTCTATGATGTACACCTTCTTAGTTGAGGAGGACCAGAGCACGAGGTCTGGTCTGAGGTTCGTAGTGGCGATCTCTGGTGGAAAGTAGAGCCTTTGACTCAGATCCACCACGAGCCTCCAGTCTCGCGCTCCTCCCAGCTGACCGAGGTCTGATGTTGTACTGGCCTTGGTCTTGGTTGGCTTTGCACCTTCACAGACGAAACCTCTTGCAGATGTAGGATGGGATGATGGGGGTAGGGCATTGATGGTCGTTCTTCTGGTCTCCAGCATAGCAGCAAGGCACTTCAGCACTTGGTTGTGCCGCCAGGTGTAACGGCCTTGAGTCAGGCCTGTCTTGCAGCCAACCAGGATGTGTTTAAGGTTTGCTGAAGATGGGCAGAGTGGACACGTTGGATCTTCTCCGTACCATTGTTGAAGGTTACTGGGAGATGGCAAGACATCATACGTTGCTCGTAAGATGAAGCTGGTGTGAAATGCTTCCATACTCCACAGTTCCTTCTAAGAGAACTTCCTTCTCTCAACTCCCTCCCACCTCATCCACTGTCCCTGTTTCGATTGGGAGACAGCCTTTGCGCACCTTGTTGCCTGCTCTTGCCGGCGCACCTCCTCAACGACCAGACCTATGCGCTGAGATGGAGCTGCCTTGTGCCAAGATGGTCCGCTCTCTCCGAGGCCAAAGCCTCCTCTCCCCTGCTGTACAAGGCCAATGATGTCACGGTGCCTTAGGTCTGCCTTTGCCTGCTGTGTAGCTGCGCTTGGAGTCCATTTCCTTCCGGTCGCCAGAGTAGGAGCTGTTTGGGCTACACATGGGTCACGGGATTCCGTTAGTGTCATTTCCAGCCTTACTTTGGAGCACTTGAATTCCTCTGTAAGACTGGACACAGGCAGCTCCAGAATACCTCTTCCATACAACCCTATGTTGCTGAAGCACCTGGGAAGACCCGGCCACTTTTTGGCAAACAAGCTGATCAACCTCTCCAGTTTTTCAACCTTTGAGATAGGGACCTCATAGATGGTAAGAGGCCACATCAGCCGGGGTAGAAGACCGAATTGGAGGCACCAGAGCTTTAACCTGCCAGGAAGCAAGGACTTGTCGATTCTCTCAAGGCCGCAGATTGTGTCGTGCCTAAGCTGGTCCACTTGAGCTTTGTCCTTGAGGTTGGCATCGTACCAGCGCCCTAAGCTCTTCACTGGGTTCTCTGACACTGTTGGTATTGGTTCCTCGCCGATGTAAAAGCGCTGCTCTGACAGCTTACCCTTGACAACTGATATGCTCCTGGATTTGCTTGGCTTTATCTTCATCGGGGCCCACTCAATGTTCTTATTACCAAGTCTTGTTAGATCACGTTATATCCATTAATAGGCGTTTGGTTTTGTAGGATGAACATATAAAACACAGGCCATATTTCTACACTGATGTTAAATTGAAGGCAGTGTGAATTTCGTGGCATTTCGTTTGAATATAGCCTAAAAATGAAAATAAGCTATGGTAAGTGTGCATTATGGAAGATTTCGGTTACCAAAATAACTGTTAAGCTTTCTTTGCCTTGCGAGAACAAAGACGGAGCTGTTCATGCAAACAGTATATTTAATCTGGTACAATGCGTTGGAAATCATACTCATGTCACGAAGAAAAAAGGCAACCTATGTGATGAGTTCCATCTACAATAGCCCTATATTTAGCCCTATAGCCTATTTCTAAAAAACAAGTGAAAGGAATACTATACAGTGACAGAATACATTTCCGTTAAGTTTGCATCATGTGTCTGATTCTTATCGGACTTGTACCCCATTCTGCCACTGCAATGCCGTAGCTCCATAGCTTAGCTCACACGCTCGTAACAGCTCATAACCATACAAATCTATGCTCGCGACTGGTTGTCGCAAAGTATGACGTGTACAGCTAGTTGCAAGCGTGCACAAGGTCTCGGAGCTAGGGAAAAAAAGAGCCACTGTTTAAAGTTAGACCGGAAGACACGGAAGTGGAAAGATGGCCGCGTCCAGTCTCGCGCTCTCGCTTGCCTCACTGCGCCACTGAGCACTTTTCATAGAAATGAATGGGGACGCCATCTTGGAAGACAAAAGTAGCTTACTCTAGTTATATTAACTCTATGGTCCGAACAGGAGCTGTTTACAAGTTCGGTTGAAACACGCCCCATAGTCACAGCCTGTGTTGTGCTACATACAATTGGAATAGTATTACAAAAATAGACGTAATGTTGAGCTTGGGCGTGTTCCATCAACGTCGCTAACGCAAGTCGCGCTAACACGATTAAGTCTCACTTGGGTAAAGGTCAATTTAGATTTAAGACTTAAGCCATTCAACTAATGTTCCGTTCCACTAACAATCATCGCTAACACAAACCAGACTTGCGTAATCTCAAACTGTGGACGCGGACGTAGTATTTAAGGTGCCCAGAACAGGCGATCGTCGAAAAGAAGAGAAATGGCGAAAAGAACGGTAAAAACAGCCCGAGCTGATGTTTTTTTCGTTGCGGAGTAGACATTTTTAATGCAGTTATATCAGGACTATCGAGACGTCATTTTGAAAAAGGGAAATACAGCAGTCATTAATAAAGCAAGGGAGGTGACTTGGCAAACCATTGCTGACCGACTAAATGTGTAAATTGTAGGATTGTTTTATTCTAATTGTGTGTAGACAAATTAATGCATTTACCGTTTTTAGCCAATTTTGATGAGGTGTTTAAAGCCTTTCTGACCATAGGCCTAATTATTGGGCTATTTCAACAGCAGCCACCTGAACACTCAAAAACAGACTTGGAAACAAGTCAAAATTAAATATAAGAACATTTTCCAGAGTGATAAGTATAAATAACCTAGTGAATCTAAAGGTTAGCGTAAAGTGTTCTGTAAAATTGCACCCTTTATAGCCACTAAAAAGATGGGTGACACCATTGCGACTGGTGGGGGACCACCTCCAGAGAGCCTCACACCTGCAGAGGAGCTGGTCTTAAGCCTCAACAGGGGGCGCCCTCTAGTAGAGGGAATAGAGGGTGGGACCTCTTCTGACGTCCTTTCCCAAGGTGTTCGGGAGAAATATGTTCAAGGTATTTTGACTGCTATGCCTTTCCTCAAAAGGTATCAGTCTCTCTATGGTCAAATTAACAGGCCTATCTTTCAGTGACTGGAGATGAAATATCCCTTTTGGATCCCACTGAAGGGGCCCAAGGCCATTACATTGATCCCGTAAGTAGTCCTTTTTTAAAGGCTGTGCATGATTACATTATTATTTGGCTTTTTAACTGCTGTGCTCTATTTGCAGGGAGAAGGTGCTAGCATGTTTATGGCCCCTGATGAAGAGACCATGTCTGCCACAGAAATTCCAGAGGTAAGACCAAATCATGTTATTGGATGTCTGTTTTCTTTTAAATTATGTTTAACCATACACCTTGCTGCAGGAAATTACAAGAACATTGTCAAGGAACGAAGTAGGTAACTATTAATATTGCTATTGACAACATAATCGGCTACTCTGATGATATTCTTTTTCACAGGATGTCGGGGCAATATACAAGAGGCATTTGCTTCTTGATATTGAAAGCAAAAAACTGGACATGAAGTACAGAAGATTAAAAATAAAAAAGTAGCAATTGCAGATAAAGAAACTGGATAAGGATGTATGTATACATTTAAAACACTGTAGAAGGTCATATTTGGGCTTTTTAATAACTTTTCTTTTTTGTCTTTACATCTTAATGAAAATGAATGAATAGAATAAAATTGCAATGTGCTTTGTATATTATGTTTTACAATCAATGTCACAGAGGCCTTTACATAGGCCATAGAACTGCACCTAAGCCCCCCTAAACCATCAAGGAAGACAAGGTAAAACATCCCTCTTAAATGAATTCAAACCAATTTAATTAAAATTCTGAGCTTTGAAATAAATGGTTAATTCAAACAAAGGTGACCGTGACTAAAATGGGTTAACTGAAATAAGTATTTTTGTAAAGATCCCGCACGGTTCTTCCATCTCTGTCCTGCAGGGCTGGGTTCAAATCTTCCCATTGCTCCTCCGGCAACACCCTGGGCAGTCTCTCACGGCATAGGGTGGCTGTTACGGAACCTGTCTAGGGGAAAGGCCGTAACACTACCCATGGAGCCTACACACAAGGATAACACAAAACAAAACAACGGATAACACTGAACACGAGCAAATGCACAAACGCCGACAAGAAAAACACACAGGGCTAGAGACTACTGAACAGTACACAGGACCGGATTTAAATGTGGACGGACAGACAGGTGATTGGTGGAGTGTAGTGCGTTGGCAGGGGAGTGGTGATGGCAGCCAATCCTGGACGGAGATGGTTGGGCGAAGGTGCACCGGTGACGGGGAGATGGAAGCGGCAGCCAATCACTGACGGGCATCGAAAACAAGGGGGAAACAGAAGGAAAAACAAGCACACAACAATACAGAACACACATACCAGTAGGGCGAGGGACGTAACAGTGGCGATGTTGTGCAAGACTGCACAGGCAACTGTAATGTCACAGGCCCTGTCTGGAGCAACCCTGAGACCCTTTAGGCACTGGAACCTCAATTTCAGTTGACCAAAGACCATCTCAATCCGTGCCCTGGTTTTAGCATGGGCATGGTTGAAGGATCTCTCTGGGTCTGTTGCTGTTTCTGGGTAGGGTGTCAGCAGATAGGACGTACAGGCATAACCTCTCTCCCCAAGCAGAAGTCCATTAAACTCTCCTACAGAATGGAAGTGTTTTAATATACAAAATTGTTGAAGTGAAGTATATTATGTAAGCCCTATAGTAACAGCATGCTCTTGCCTTGTGCCAACCTCTGTGAAAGAGATGATGCTCTAAATATTTGGGAATCATGGACAGGGCCGGGCCATTTTGCCTCAATGTTTAAGATCAGGCAACTTAAATTGCAGATCATCTGACAAGATACAGTGCCCTCCAAAAGTATTGGAACAGTGAGGCCAATTCCTTTATTTTTGCTGTAGACTGAAAACATTTGGGCTTGACATCAAACGATGAATGTGAAACCAGAGATCAACGTTTCAGCTTTTATTTCCAGGTATTTACATCAGGATCTGATGCACAAATTAGAAAATATCACCTTTTTGTTCGAACCCACCCATTTGTCACGTGAGCAAAAGTATTGGAACATGTGACTGACAGGTGTGTTTTGTTGCCCAGGTGTGTCCTATTACATACATTATTCAATCAATAAATACCACTGAATGTCTACACTCAGGTTCAGATTGGGTAAGATAGGTTTTGTCTATGCAGACTGTATTCAGAGGTGAAAACAACATGAAAACCAGAGCGCTGTCTTTGGGTGAAAAACAAGCAATTGTGAGTCTTAGAGAAGATGGAAAATCAATCAGAGCCATTGCAGAAACATTGGCCATAGCCAGTACAACCATTTGGAATGTCCTGAAGAAGAAGAAAACTACTGGTGTACTAAGTAACAGACGTCGAACAGGTAGACCAAGGAAAACATCAGCAGTTGATGACAGAAACATTGTGAGAGCTGTAAAGAAAGACCCTAAAACAACTGTTAGTGAGATCAGCAACAACCTCCAGATGGCAGGAGTGAAGGTATCACTATCTACTGTTCGCAGAAGACTTCATGAACAAAAGTACAAGGGCTATACCAGAAGATGCAAACCACTCATTAGCAAGAAGAATAGGAAGGCCAGGCTGGAATTTGCCAAAAAGTACAGAGATGAACCTCAAAAATTCTGGGACAAAGTTTTATGGACTGATGAGACAAAGATTAACTTTTACCAAAGTGATGGAAAGGCTAAAGTTTGGAGAAAGAAAGGAACTGCTCATGATCCCAAACACACAAGCTCATCTGTGAAACACGGTGGAGGTAATGTCATGGCTTGGGCTTGCATGGCTTCTTCTGGGACGGGCTCATTAATCTTCATTGAGGATGTAACACATGATGGCAGCAGCAAAATGAACTCGGAAGTCTACAGAAACATTTTGTCTGCCAATTTAAGGAAAGATGCAACCAAACTGATTGGCAGAGCCTTCATCATGCAGCAAGATAACGACCCAAAACACACTGCCAAAACAACAAAGGAGTTCATCAGGGGCAAGAAATGGAAGGTATTAGACTGGCCAAGTCAATCTCCAGACTTAAACCCTATAGAGCATGCATTTTACCTGCTTAAGAGGAGACTGAAGGGAGGAACCCCACAAAACAAACAACAACTGAAAGAGGCTGCAGTGAAAGCCTGGGAAAGCATCAAAAAGGAAGAATGCAAAAGTTTGGTGACGTCAATGGGTCACAGACTTGCTGCAGTTATTGAAAGCAAAGGATTTGCAACTAAATATTAAGTCTTATTCACTTAAATATGTTTTAAGTATATCTGTTCCAATACTTTTGATCACATGACAAATGGGTGGATTCAAACAAAATGTGATATTTTCTTAGTTGTGCATCAGATCCTGATGTAAATACCTGGAATAAAAGCTGAAACGTTGATCTCTGGTCTCACGTTCATTATTTGATGTCAAGCCCAAATGTTTTCAGTCTACAGCAAAAATAAAGGAATTCGCCTCACTGTTCCAATACTTTTGGAGGGCACTGTAAGTGTGTTCAATTATGGGGCACACTGCTTTAAAGAACGTTAATTTGAAATCGCTAGGCATGCCTATAGAAATATATCTATTTAATACATTTTGTACCCTCAAGTGTATGGACAGCTGTCCTCGGCTGGTACATAGGCATACCTTTACATTTAGGCTATGGAAAGATTTCCGATTGACATTGTCTGCCTCCACAGGTCCAGATGGGGCTTGGAATCGCACGTGTACAGTCAATCAAGGGCGTAACCATGGTTTAGACATTGGGGGGGTCCAAATGAATACCCTTCCACAATTGTTTTCAGGGTTTTTTCCTGCAGAGAAAATTTGGGCGCGCGCCTAAGCTGTTTTCCCGAGCGCCTATGACAAATCCCGAGCGCCTAAGGCAAACAAAAGTCTGCGATGAAAAGCAAATAAAAATCAACCTGTGTTCATCACATATGTTCTCAATGGTATGTTTCAAGTACGCTACTGCCGAACCCTCGTTCTGTTTTGATCTAAAGTAATCGAGTTGATAAGCGTGTCTTCTTTTCTGATCAATACACAACTGTGAGGTGCGCGAATGGACAGAGCGCCCAGTAAACTGTCGTTCCGTTGCGAGGACCAGCCAACGTGCATGGATACACCTGTACAAATGCAAATGAAATTTCAACTCAAAATGCTGACAAAAGTTTGATTAACGATTTCCAAAGCAGCCTCCATTGGTATTTTTAACCTGGAACGATAATATATAGTGTAGGCATGAAGAAAAAAAAAGGAAATTGCAAAACAATTGGGAATAAATACATTAGGTGCGTTCAACTTCATGCAACGCCGGCGTCGCCTGCAGCCCGGCTGACTTGAATCAGCCAATGGCATTCTCAGATGCATGCATCTGAGAATCTGCTGCATGAAGTCAGTCCATGTCGAACGAACCTAATGCACACATGATAGCACCATGGGGCTTGGACTATTGTCAATCTATTAACCTATCTATTTTTATTTAAAGTGGAAACAAACTGATTTCCTCAAGCGTTATTTATGAAATGGTAAAAAATTCAATAAAAAACATAGATGTCTGCTAATAAGGTGACACGGTGACCCATTTTGACCCAGGAAAAACCCTGGAAAAACCCTGGTTTTGTTGTTGTTAAGCACTGCATTGCTTACAATTCTATATTTATATATCGTTAGCCTCATAGCATAATTGCCCAAGTCATATTTCAATGTTTTTGGAAAACAAGAAAAAAAAAAAAAAATGTAATCACTTTGTTAGTTTTTATTGATATTATAACAGTACATTTATCCAGATGTATGAACAAGTAAACAAAAAGAAAAAGATCCATCATCAATTGCCTAACAAATAAAAGTGACTTAGGCAGAATATGCCATGACTTAGGCATTTTTTCTCTTACATATAAATGCAAACATAACATCACAAAAGTAGTTTTACTCTCCTAAATAGATGTTACAAGATGTGTAACTTGTCAACCCTAACCAAGTTGTTTCTTTATGTCTAACTTTAACCACTGTTTTCCTTTTCCACCCTTAATCGAAGTTCCACTCAGGTGCTGTGCACACTCATTTTCACACCGTCTATTGATGAGGGAGGTTGTCATAGTACTGGTGGGCCACTCTTGGTAGCACTGGTTTCACTGCCTGCAAGTCATTGAATTTCCTGACAGTAATTGGCAATTGGGCAGGAAAGAGTGGGACCCAGTGGAAGGGTTCTTCGGGGTTGTTGATTCGCTGAGGCAGGTCCTCCCATTCAGACTCAAAATCCAACTTGTACCGGATTTGACCATCAGCCAAGTACTGGAGAGCCCAGAGGCCATGGACTGTGGGGTCACCAACTTTTTTACCTGGTCGAATATTGGTGACATAGGCCCCAGATAACTTCATGAAGTCATTGTGGTATAGCTGAGTCACCTTGTATGGGGATGGATGCATTTGTGCGGTCTCAAAGATGACAATGTAATCACGTGAAGTGTGAATATCTTTGACGCTGTGCCGCTCAATGAGGCTATGCATGGAGTCACACTCCATTTGTGTGTGCCCAGCAACCAGAAACGTTTGCTCTATGATGACACCATGCTTCATAGCCAGATGAAGGTAGGTGTTGCTGATGGCACAACACCGATTTTGATATCCACAGCCATCACTCCAGACAATGACTTTCTCAATGTTTACGTTGGCCTCCAGGATTGATTCAAAGTGTTTGGACTGCAGATGGGCAAAGACCTCACTGCTGAGGGAGCCTTCATGCTCTTCCCAAGCATAACAATATCCATCTTTGTTGTTCATGTTGAAGCAAGTAAAGTTGTGCATCTGTAATTTAGTTTTGTAATACATTGTACTTGCTTTCGTCTGGGGGCACAGAAGAACGCATTGAAGGTCCATTGTCCAAACTAAAAGTTTGTCACTGGATTCCTTTTTATCCTTAGCTTTTTCAGCTTGAGACTGAGCCTTTAATTTCAAGTGAGTAGTAAGGGTATCCTGTCTTTTTTTGGTATGAACACAGAGTAATTCTGCTCACTGAATACTTGAAAAGTATGTCTCACTCAAAGCACGCACTTCATTTTCACCAGCAGCTTTCTGATATTCTTTGTGAAGAACACTTAGAACTGTTCTCGGCTCCAGGAACTTCTTATCCTGATAGGAGGGAACCTGACGGCAGTAATGGGATGGGACTGTAGGCAGTCCAGAGAGCCATTCTTTCAGGAAGGTCTGGTCAACATCTGATATGGGCACGTGGGCCAGTCTTGTTGATCTTGGGTTTACACAGATCCGTTTTGGATTTCATATCCACAGTTAACCATGATCCGATGGTTCTGGGGGCGATGCCAAGTGTTGAACAGAAAAGATTCTTACACACAGGTAGTTTACATCTATCTGCCAGTTGCAGGTGGTATAATAGGGACGTTGTTCTCCTTGATGCAACACCACCTTTCTTCTGTTTAATGGGCACATTTTCGACTAGAGTCTGGATATACAGCTTGCGTGTCTCCTAGGAGGACATGGACCAGAAATTGTTGAAGATATCTGTTCTCTCCTCTTCAGTCAGTAGTCAGTAGTAAACTTCGTTTCTTTGACTTTAAGCAGTGATGTGATGTGCAGGGTGGGCCCATGGTCTTTGGTGGTCTCTCCTGTCCCATTGTATTATTGTAACTCTCCCCCTTAAGACGCTTCTTCTTTATCACCTCTCGCTTCCACATATCTGGCCCTGGGCGCCTATGACGTTGAACAGCAGAAGTTTCAAGTACATCTCCTGCATTTCCTTCACTGTGTTGAGCTGTGTCTGTATCACTACCATCTGGGCTGTCATCTTTCTCAGGTCTATAGTCCTCATCCAAGACAGTGTCATCTAATTCAATATTTGATGATAAATCAAAATCTGATTCAGCTCTGGAGGCTTTACTGGCTGTTTCATCTTCTATCTGTTGCCCCATGTCTAGGTCACTGCCTTCTTTCTCAGGTCTGCTCTCATCTAGATCCTCTAACTCCACTGCATAGTTATCAACTTTATTTCCTGACAATTAAGAAGAAAAGGAAGTGCTTGAGTATTTTAAAACAGTAAACCATGTTAAATTCATAGGTTCACTGTAAAACAAATCTAAATCTTACCAAATATTTCTTATGTCTAATCAAAATGTCTAATTTCTCAAACTAATCTATTTGCCCTTAAAATAAGAAGTAAATGCTTGAAAAAATACTTCACTTGCCTAAAATTGCCTAAATGTCTTTTTTATGGTGATGTTTCTTAAGTGTAAAGATTTGTTCTGAGGTAATATTTTGCTAGTGTTGGCTAGCTACTTCACCATATCTTGTAGCAAAAAATGTAATTTCAAGTTTAAATACACAGTTTATAATGTGTTTGATTGAACATATTATAAACTACATTGAAATTACATTTAGTGTCTAAAAAATTGAAGAACTGAACTTGAATATGAACTCTTACCAGATGAAAACGTATCAAACAGAAGATCTAATACAGCACTTCTGGACAGCCGTCTTCTCATGTTTTCTGGCATTTTGTTTGTATCAAAACTGCCTAAGTCAAAGAGATGACTAAGGCAGATAGTGTTTTTGGATTCTAATAAGTGTTGTGATTGGCTAAGGACTTAGGCAGAAAGGCGGGATGATGCAGCAGTGGTAGGACAGTAAAGTTAAGCAGATATCACAATTTGGCCAAAAAATTACTTAGGCAATTATGCTATGAGGTTAACGATGTGAAAATTCACAAATTTAGAACATAGTTTCGAGGACTACATTGACCATTTGAATTCAAATCTAAAGGAACAGTGTAATTTCTCCAAGACAGTGACTGCCCCTCCACTTTGTTTTGGTGAGTTGCTTACTGTTTACTGACCTTAAACACACCTACCAATTAGAATTATGCTTCCCCAGTAGTACTGTAGCAAATAAGATAGCTTCCAGTGGAAAAATACCACATACCCAAAGCATGTTTATGTAAATATTTTAATTAGAACAACTAACCCTGGGGCCAGTTGCATAAACTTAGTTTAAGACTGCCCTCCTGACTGGGGTCAGGAGGCCTGAGTGATGTAATGCACTCACAACACCTGGCCGACATCCTGAGCACCCACGCGGACGATGCCAACCGGTTCAACAATAACCGGACTGAGGTTTGGGACAGTCTTAGAAAGCTTTTTCCGGACAAAGTCCAACTGGACATGCTGGAGGGAGAACCGATAGGAGAGACAGAGGATCCCTTGATCCATGTTCACAGGGTCTTGAGGCTATGGAGAGCCGAATTGAGAAAGAATCCAGAAGATGATGTCTTCCAGAAAGCAATGTTCCGAAGCAATGTCAGAACCCGTTTGGGAGATGTGGTTGGACCAAAATTATCTAACAAAATAAGATTCTCCCCTGGTCACAGAAGTATCATGTTCCTGGAACTGTATCGAATTCCAGGAGAAAGAAAAAACAGATTCAAGGGCCGTGCCAGAGGGAAAGCAGGGGAGCCTGAAACGGGTCTCTAAAATTCAACAAACCATCCCCCTGCCAGAGGAGGGCAGAGCTGTTGCAGGAGGGACGGGCTCCAGACGTCATCAGAATCCAACCCCCGGCCGGAGGTTCCCCAAAAGGAGGAGATAGACAGTCCAGACCACAAACCAGATCCAAGGGTCGAGCCAGTGAAGGTTCACCAAGGAGGGCCAGTGCCAGAGGCCATCGAACCTCCAGCAGCCCCGCCAGTGAACCCGGTGTTGCTACTCGTGCAGCCGCTAAAATACGTTTTTTTTTTCCTTAAGTGCGGCTCCAGCAGACTACATAGGTAAACTATGCTGGGCCTGTTGAACTGATACCTCTCTCACAGATAATCGTCAGGGATGTTGTTTCTGTCTCTGAAGACCCGTGGGGCTGGTTGAGTTAACGCTCTTTGATTGATCTGTGCACCTTCGTCCACAGGGTTGTCGATGAATGTTCTGGCTCTGCTAAAAAGAAAAAGAAATATAACCGAAGTGTTGCTGCAAACCGTCCGTCTCATTTGCTGTCCTGCACCCGGGGGGGGGGGGGGGGGGGGGGGGGGGGGGGGGGGGGGACGAATCGTCACAGCAGTTACATTACTGACATTTAAATGGGCTTGTTACTCGTTACTTTTTTCTTGCATGAATTCCCCAATTTCCTGTTTTCAATCTAACTTAAACAAGTTTACGGCGACGCAGTGTTTGAATGAATCAATCCGCATTTTAGACTATAGCCCACACAATGGCCGACAGTTCGGACCATGCAAGCTTTTTGTCATGGACTCAACTTCTCAACTTTATTTATCCTTCAAAAGGAAATTAGTGTGCAGCAGGTATCACAAACACATACACAAACACAGAACAGCGCCAAATGCCAACAACATTACACAACACAGAACACACAAGAGCCACACCTTCCCCCAAACCCCATGACAGGGTCCAATTGGAACAGTAATGGCCATTGGCAGAAAATAAATAAATACATAATTAAATTTAAAAAAACATCATGATGTCGGCCAAGTGATTTTAGGTTCCTAATAGCCACAGGAATGAAAGAATCTCTGGCACGACCAGTTCTAGCCTAAAACGACAACCGGGGGCCCGTTCGTCGTAAGGGTTGAAGCTAAGTTAATCAATTGTCCCTTTAGCCCGTTAACATTAGTGAGCTAACTGAGAACCGCAAATATTGGTTCGTCGACGGCTGATCCACATCCAAATCATGTGGTTAATTTCAATCAGGCTAAACTTATCAGGGCAAGTGCACGAGCACGTCCTACTTCAAAAGGCAGGAAAGGTCGATCAGCAAAACCGGGATTTTCTAAAGGTATGATGGCGGAAAAGACGAAAGAGAGAGCGGTGATATTCTCGCCATCTGAGCAAACTATTATAATGAGTCTCCACGAAGACAATAAGCATATTATTTTGGCTAAGTCAAACACCACCACCGCTGCCAGAGCAAGACAGGCAGCTTGGCAAAAAATTGCCGATAAACGAAATGCGTATTTTGGTAAAATGTATAGGCTCATCTTTAGTGCCTTATTACCACGATCAATCAGATCACATTTCTTTAAATGTGCCTGCTGGCAGTAGGCTTAATGGAAATTAATCATCGAATGAGATCTTGCTAGCGAAAATAATGATATCAACTCTTTCAGAATAAGTATAAAAACAAGGCCAAAGAGTATCCAATTGATACAAATTCATAAACACTTATGAGGATATATGTAGGCCTACTGAAAGCGCAAGTACTAGGGTGATATCAGGTAAAATGGGCCACTTTTTGGTAAATTGTTTGGGACAATAATACAATACCATATGCCTTTTCCATGTGTTTTTATGATAACTAATGACTGTTTTTTATAATTTTTGTTGAAATTATGTAATAAAATATAATTATTTAGGCCCTACAGTTCTTGAAACATCAGCTGTGCCAACTTTTTTGGCACAAGCATTTTCAGGTAAAATGGACTAGCTGTTCAGGTCAAATGGGCCAGTGAAATTGCAAAGGGAATTAGTAATTTATCATCCATTTAAAACACAGTTGCTTATACAGCCACATAACATTTAAACTGCATTAAACAAACATATTCATATGTGCCATAATTTAAAAAAAATTGTCCTGAAGCCCAGACTCGTCACAGTTCCATATATATGTGACGGTGTGCCCTCAATACCCAGCTTGACCAAAAGGCTCTCATACTGGTTAAACCACTGGCTAACCACCTATTTGTTGAGTCCAGCAGCCCGTGCTGCAGACAGGACCTCTGGCTTGCGCATCCCAAGCTCTGGGTTGCGCTTTAGAAAGATCTTAAACCAGTAATATCCGGCCCTCCCTGCTGTCTTGGAGAAACCAGATATGTTGTTCTTGGCTGCAAAATCAAAGGCCACTTGCTGGACATCACGTTTTGTGAAGGAAAACCCCCTCTGCGCCAATGTCTTGAGGGTGGCAGCAAGCTCCCTTTCTACCTCCTGTGGAAGGTAGGGCTTCCGCCCTGACACATGTTCACTGCCAGTCACCTTTCCACTGATGCGTCTTTGCAGTGTGGATTGCGGCACACCCATGATATGAGGTGCACACTCACTGTAATTCCTTTCTTCTCTCCCTACATGTATTCATCTAAGGCCCCCTTCATCCTCTCCTCTTTCCACATATTGTAATTGTTTGGCCTTCCTTTCCATCCCTGTTTTATCTTTGTATCCTTTCCTCTCTGGTCCTTGCTCCTCTCTCTTCTCTTTCTTCCTTCTCCCTCTCTCCTCTCTTCTCGCTTCCTTCTCGTTCACCATACTCACTGTACATAAAATATCTACTACCATTATTACTGTTGGGGGGGTCATGGTGTGACACACACACACACCCTCACACACACACTCCAACACATGTGTATGTGTGTTTGTGAGTGACACAGATGATGGCCCATTTTATCTGAAACCATGTTGCCCATTTTACCTCAGTGGGTTAAGGTAAATTGGACCACCAAGAAAAACATCACTTTTTCAAAAAATATGTTCATATACCAAACTAACAACATTATTTGTGATTGATGCCATCAAGACAGATATTATGCATAGTTCTTTTATGCGCATGTTTTTTTTTTATTGATTTATCATCCTTATAATATTTTAGTTAGATTTGGTATGCCAGGCTACTTACCATGCAGCTTTCTGGTGCAGGCTTGTTTGAATTATTGGCCCGCCCACCATAGCAACCATAAATCAATCAAATCCCCTGTTACTTGTCAGGGCTGGGACCCCCAAACCTTAAATGGCCCATTTTACCTGACACCCTATATATGTGTGCATGCATGTAGGCCTATGTGTAAATCCCTCTTTGATTTCAATGACTGGGACATGGCCAGGAAATTGGATGAATTGATTCATCAGCTGGTTAAGCGCCAAGTACACTTCTACAGCAACGCATACTGTGGCTTTGCCAAATTTTTTCTGCTTTGCTTATACTGTATAAAAATGTAGCCTACCTGACGCCAAAAACCTCAAGGCTATGCAGTCTGAATTACAGTAAAAGTTTCGAATAGCTTTATTGTCCATTTCTTCACGTCAAGACATAAAGGAATCGATATGACGTTTCCCACTCTCCCACAGTGAAACATAAAAAGCACAGGCACAACAGAGAAGACATTTTGTTAAAACATAGCGTTACATAATCACATACAGCAGCATAAGCTTAAAACTTGCTGCGGCGTGTGATATTTGCAATGTAAGCTACGGCCCGAAAAGGTCTTGCAAATAAATGAGTCCTTGTCGGCTGAATCGATATCGCTCAAACAAGAACTCATCCGTGTGAAATAAAGGATCTTGGCGATCGCAAAGAACTCTATTGGTATGGAAAGCTAATCGAACTAGAATATATCTCCTTGGTCAGCTGGGTCTCTCAAAAAGGGAGCTGCCAATTATTTTCCGTGGGTGTGGCAAGCTTATCCAGCTACACTTACGTTAGCCTGCTCTTGAGCAGGTTAGTGCTAATTGATATGTTACTATGGTGATTTATCGAAAGTTCCTTCCAAGAACCAAAAAGAGGGTCGTGTTTTATCTTAGCCTGAAAATTAGCTCGCTAAACTGCTTAGCGAGCTACGACGAATACCCCCCAGAAGGGAGCAAATCAAACTCTCCGAAAAGTGGGTGGTCAGGGCAGTTTTAAAGGTGTTTAGCCTTACCCATAACCCGTTTATCGTATATATCTTGCAACTGGGCTAACTGTACCCCAACCACCTTAGATGCTACATTAACCAGCTTTGTAAGCTTACGCTTGCTGATCATTGGAAAACCACTGTACCACACCACAATGCCAAATGTCAAGACAGATTCAATAAAGGTCCGTGTACCTTGTGGCCATTGGTTTTTCTATTTTGCAACCCGTGTTGACAAACGCAATATAGGGCCGTAAAATCGTTTTGTCATTTTAGTAACTCAAACACACATTTAAGTATTACGGCTTGTTTTTGGTTGTTTCGTTTTTTTTTAAATTAATCGTTGTTTTGATTATTCCATATCCTTTATGCTAATATCTGCAACAACAAAAAAATAGCCTCGTAATATCGATTTGTTCATTTTGGATGTCAGAACCAGATTATGGGGAAAGGCTTGGTTTCCGTTGTTTTGTTTCATTTTGGAATTACGGAATATCCATATAACACAAACGGTATAACGAGCCATTTAGCTTCCTCGTTTGTTTGATTGGCCATATTGTGCATACTGGCACAAGTGAAAAAGAGAGGGAGAGATGCTAAACGATTGGGAGTGTTATTACTTCCGAACACCAGAGGGCAGCAACGACCTGTGATCTGTAGGCCTACACTCTTGACGACATAGCAGCAGGTTCTTTAGTAGAAGACCCACACCAAACTGGAAGCACATGTTGACCGAGTTTGCTACTTGCTACTTAGTTAATAAATCTTTGATGAACCCAAGTTTTTTTAATATATATTAGAAACATTACAAGACGGGGCTCCAGTGTGTGTTCAAACAAGGCCAAAAGGGCCCGATGGTATCAGTTGAAAAAGACAATCACACCTGTGCAAGAAACCCTCCCCAACCATCCCTCCCCCCACCTAAATTACCTTTCAGCTCTGTTGTACGTTTTAATGAAGTGCATTGAGGCAATCAGTGAGGAAATCTTCCCTTTTTATTAGTGCTGTCAAACGATTAAAATATTTAATCGCGATTAATCGCATTAATGTCATAGTTAACTCGCGATTAATCAATTAATCGCACATTTTTATCTATTCTAAATGTCCCTGGATTTCTTTTTGTCCCATTCTTTTTTCAAATTTTAAAGCTCTTATCAACATGGAAAAGTGGTTCGGATTGCTTTGTGCAAATATTTTTTTTATTGAAAACAACATTGCAATCGCCTGGCTTTGACGAGGGGGCGGAGAATTCGCATGAATCGCATTAGCTGTGCGCTTGGCCATCAAGTGGTATTTCAGACTGGACGTGCTGCGATGATAGCTCAGTTAACAACGACAAAACACACAGATCACTTTGGTCTTGTCAATGGAACCACTTGGCAACTTTTTAAAAGTAAACTTTCCATTCAGAATCTTATTGGCATCCATTTCGGCGTCTCGCGCTCGCCATCCATTCAAAACGTAACGTTAGCCTATTACCAGAGAATGTCTAATATCCGTAAACGGGCTCTGCTACTACTCTTTAGCCGGCTCGCAAGCCAAACAAGTGTGTGTGGCGCGCCTGTTGTTTTATTTCCGGTCTAGCTAGATCCGGTGTGGTGTTGTAGTCTTTCTAACGTCGGTAATTGTTGCAACAGTATGTGAAAAAAACTACAACGTTTGCTAGGCCAAAAAGAGCGTTAATCGCGCGATAAAAAAATTGACGCCGTTAATTTGGGTTTGCGTTAACGCCGTTAATAACGCGTTAAACTGACAGCACTACTTTTTATTAATAAAAAACATAATATTTTCCATCAATGTACAACACTACACTTGTTTAGCCAACATCAATGCATTCACGCTGTTACACACCATTTTAAAATGTCCTGAGAAAGGAAATTACTGTTCTGCTTGTGACGCTTCGTATAGTAGCTTATACTTCTGTGCTTAAAGTTAGTATACTAGCTTGAGACCACCGTAGCCACAGGAATGAGAATGAATGCAATTAGAGGGCCTGCTGTGTCTACATACAATTTTTCTTGTTGTTTGTTCGTAATTTAAATATTAAGTTAGTTCCAACCAAGTAGGCCTACTTTAATTGTACAGGAGGCATTCCATGAGTGCTGATATTTGACAGCCTCAGACAGCATGTCTGCCACTGGGCCTTATGAAAAGGCTCTTGTCTTGATTTGCAATGTAGCTAGGCGAGGTTCTAGACCATGAGGGGGGGGGGGCAGTTACATTGGGGCCAGTGGTGCTCTGTTAGAGGGGCCAGTTACATTAAACATTATTGTTGTCATATTGTTTTCTTCATTGCAGTGCAAGTATAAACAGGCAAAATCAGTGGCACCCCCAGAAATGTTTTATAGGAGTGGCCAGATAGGGCCACTGAAATCTTGGGGTGGCACTCCAAAATCAAAAGCCATATCTGAATTTCAGGGATTGTATTATGCTGTTGTAGTATATAAGTTAGTTGAAAACAGCAGTGGGCTGGGAAAGGGTGATGGGATCTCAGTGTGGAGAGATATATGGATTGAAATGCCGGATTGTTTTGATATACAGTACACAGTCATCTTTTATGCAGGATACAGAGAGAATAGAGTATAGAGACTTAAACAATTGGAAAGCGTGAGAAGGTAAAGTGAGTGGAGAAAAAGAGAAGCAGAAAAGTGCAACACCCTCCCATTACCATTATCTCTAATTCACTCTCATCTGTGTTGTATGTCTGCAACCTGCTATAGCATGGGCCTACACACACGTTATTAAAGTCATTGGACTTGTGTGGGGAGGATTTGACAAGTGTGATGACTGTATTCCTCCACAGATACCATGGGCTTGGATATGGAGTTGGACCAGTTACTATTCACTTTGACTTGATGCCTGTGACCTGTGAAGAATGAATGGCACCATTCAATGGTGAAGGGCTATAACCCAGGGTTGATTGCAACTGGTGTTGGAAAACACATGTAGTAGGGCAGAATAGAGGAACTGGTTTGGTCCCTGGTTAGTCCCCAAAAATGTTGCAGAAACAGCTGAAAATATGACATAGCATTGCATCAAGGCCCAATTGGAGCAGAATTCATAGGTTATTTACAATTGTAGTAGGCCAAAAGATTTGTTTTAAAAGTTCAGGGGTGTAATTTGTTGGATATAAAAGGTGTAGCACAGACAAATGAAATCTGATTTTCCTGGGAACCCTCTCGTTGCTGCTCTGTGTTGTTTATGGACTTTGAAGAAGTTGAATTTGGACATTGAATATGATCAGAACTTTAAAAACAGTATCCACAACAGTGCCTCTGTCAGTTGTGTGTCTATGTAAAATGCAAAGGTAGCCCTCATGACCTCAACTTGCTCACTATGATTGCCTCAATGCACTTTATTAAAACGTACAACAGAGCTGAAAGCGGTAATTTAGGTGGGGGGAGGGAGGGTTGAGGCGTGGAGTGTTTCTTGCAAGGGTATGATTATCTTTTTCAACCAATGCCGTCTGACACTTTTGGCCTTGTTTGAACACACACTGGAGCCCCGTCTTCTAATGTTTCTAATATATTTTAAAGAAACTTGGGTTCATCAAAGATTTATTAATTAAGTAGCAACTAGAAAACTCGGTCAACATGTGCCTCCAGTTTGGTGTGTGTCTTTTACTAAAGAACCTGCTGGTAATTCTTCAAGATTGTAGGCCTACAGATCACAGGACATTTTTTTTTTTTAGCTAGTCGTTGCTGCCCTCTGGTGTTCGATAGTAATAACACCCCCAATCATTACACGTCTCTCCCCCTCTCTCTCTCTTTCACTTGTGCCAGTGTGCGTAATACGGCCGGTCAAACAAATGAGTAAATGGCTCGTTATACCGTTTGTGTTATATGGATATTCCGTAATTCCAAAATGAAACAAAACAACGGAAACCAAGCCTTTCCCCATAATCTGGTTCTGACATCCACAATGGACAAAACGATATTACGAGGCTATTTTTCATTTTTTGCAGATATTAGCATAAAGGATATGGAATAATCAAAACAACGATTAATTTTAAAAAAAACGAAACAACCAAAAACAAGCCGTAATACTTAAATGTGTGTTTGAGTTACTAAAATGACAAAACGATATTACGGCCCTATTTTGCGTTTGTCAACACCGGTTGCAAATAGAAAAACCAATAGCCACAAGGTACACGGACCAATAAAACACTGGTAAAACAAAGTCATCAAAGTCGTGCACACCCTGAATGATTTAATCTTCCTCAAAAAGAAAAGTCTCTGTTGGATATGGAAATATCGACATTATTTTTCCCTTGACTAGATCAAGGATAAAAATATACTGGTGTAGCCCTGTGGGATTTTGGTTTATTTTCATAATCATTGTATTTTATTTGTTTACTTAATTTGAAATTGTACAATTTAAATATGTTTAAAATGTTATATGTCAAAAGATATGTTTAACAGTTAAAAAGGTTATTGTGTAAGAAACCATATGGCACATTTAATAATTTAGAACGGTAGGCCTACATACTTTATTGTGAAGAGTTTGGAGTGATGAGGTCGTGTCTGCTGTTTGTGGATTGGTGGAGAGTGTGAGAGAGTCCCTCTTGTTTGCAGTTTGTGACAGAATCATCACATAGTTATGCCCCACTTTCTGATCACAAATTAATTTCAATCCATTTAGCAGGAACAAAACAACAGAAGGGTAATATAATAAGGGGTTATTGGAAACTAATTAATAACTTATTAAAAGACGATGAGTTTTGTGATTTAGTCAAAGAAACAGCAAAAAGCATATTTGGTAATAACGAAATGAATCACATACAAAATGGGAATATTTCAAGTTTAAAATCAGAGAAATGGCAATTAAACAAAGTAAAGTAATAAAAATAGAAAACATAGCCAAAGAAGTCAGTATTATGGATAAATTAAATGTGTTAATGAATAAGGGTAATCTTTCAGAGGAAGAAGAAACGACAATGAAAAAATTAAAAGAGGAAATAGATAATATGTATATTGAAATGGCTAAAGGGGTATTTGTAAGGTCCCGAGCAAAATGGCTGGAACAAGGGGAAAGAAATTCGAGTTATTTCTTTGCTTTAGAGAAGCGAAATCACAAAAGAAATAATTTAACTACTCTTAAAATTAATGATAACATCACCTCTAATTCTCTGGACATTTCAAGACATGTTGGTACATTTTATAGCAATATTTACAAGTCAAATATTCAATTTAGTGATTGTGATAAATTTATTGAATCAGTTAAAGAATTTACACCAACTATATCTGATCACTTTAAGATGGAATGCGAACGTCCCATTACTAATGTGGAAATCTCAGAGGCTGTTAGTGCAATGAAAAAAGGGAAATCTCCGGGTATTGATGGGCTTTCAGTTGAATTTTATTAGCATTTTTGGGAAACCATTGAAAATCCTTTATTTGATTTATTCAAGGAATGCATTTTAAATAAGGAAATGTCCACAACTATGAAGCAAGGTTTAATATGTCTTCTCCCTAAACCTGATAAAGATCACTTAATGATAGAAAATTGGAGACCTATTACACTCCTAAATATTGACTACAAAATGTTATCATTGATTTTTGCTAAACGGTTAAAAAGAGGTCTTCATGAGATAATACATGAAACACAAACAGGGTTTATGTCTAACCGTCACATTAGCTCTAATATAAGACTTGTTCTTGACCTGTTGGACTATTCTGATAATATCAATACTGATGCACTGGTACTATTTCTTGACTTCTATAAAGCATTTGATACGGTAGAACACTACTTTTTACTCAAAACACTTCAGATTTTTGATTTTGGACAACATTTTATATCTGTAATAGAAATGCTTTATAAAAATATTGACAACTCTGTGATATTATATCCAAACACCACAGAAAGATTTCTTGTACTGAGATCAGTTCGCCAGGGATGTCCTATTTCACCATTCTTGTTCTTGCTGGTGGTTGAATTATTGTCATTACATATTCGACATAATCCTATCATTAAAGGTTTATCTATTTTTGGTAAGGAAATTAGAATAACTCAACTAGCGGATGATACAGCTCTCTTTTTGAGTGACAAACATCAGATTGAATATGCTATAACCCTAATTGACCAATTTTCAGCTGCTTCGGGTTTAACACTTAACAAATCTAAATGTGAAATTTTATGTTTGTATCAGTCTGAAGAGGAAAATATGTTTAACATACCTGTTAAAAAATGTGTTAAATATTTGGGTATTCATATCTGCAAGGACCACACGGAACGTCAACAGCTTAATTTTTCATCTAAATTGAAGAAGACTAAAACAATACTGAATTTATGGCTTCAGAGAGACATTTCTATTTTGGGAAGGATTCTTTTGATGAAAGCGGAAGGGATTTCAAGATTTGTCTATCCTGCACTTTCTCTCAATGTTCATGATTCAACGTGCAAAGACATAAATACTATGTTTACAAACTTTGAATGGAAAAATAGACACCATCATTTAAAAATAGTGGTGCTCTCTGGTTCTAAGGATGAAGGTGGATTTGAACTTCTGAACTTTTTGGACTTGAATTACACCTTTAAGGTGAAATGGTTGAAGGAATGTCTGAGAGCGCCAGAGTCTTTATGGTACTTCATTCCCAATAATATTTTTCACAGTAAAGGAGGTCTTAAATTTGTATTGAAATGTAACTACAGTTTTACAAGATTGCCGCTGAAACTATCACAATTTTATCAACAAGCTCTTTTGGCCTGGAAGCTGTGTCATTCTCACAACTTTTCTCCACACAAATCTATTTTATGGAATAATGAATGCATCACTAGGAGGAACAAATCACTCTTTCTGCAGAATTGGATTGATAGAGATATTATCTTCTTAAAAGACCTTTTTGATTGTAATGGACAATTACTTAAATATGATTCCTTTCTCAGAGAGAAGTCATTCCCGATAACATTTAAAGAATATAGCTCGGTTTTCAAATCTATACCTACTGGCATATTAGAATTAATTAAAGGTTATGCAAAACAAAATGAGGTTTCTGGATTTAATTCTACTCTTTATATAAACGGTATTGATATTATCAGCAGCAAATGTACTAATAAGCTAATTAGAAATTGCTTCCAAAATTCAAAGAAAGTAACACCTCGGGGAAAGTTTTTCTGGAATTCTCATTTTACTGATATTAAATGGCATAGGGCGTGGCTTGTTCCTTTTAGTGTTATGTTGGACCAACTGGCTACTGGGGTGTGGACCCTAATGCACGACTCCACTGAAGGTCAAGTTGACTGGTTTATTGAATTGAGGTGAAGGAGAGCGAAGGAGATCCGGTGGGGCAGGCAGGTGTGGCAGGCAGGCTGATGAACCGGAGGATGTGGTCTGTAGCAGGCAGAGAGGAAACAAGGTTTTAGGACGGACTAGATATAGTACCATGTACTGGGAGCCGATACTACCTTCTGGACGAAGCGTTGAACTGGCGATGAGTGACAGGAAAACCGGGGTTGAAATACTGTGGTGCTGATGAGGGGATGGGTTGCAGGTGTGTCAATTACACAGGAGGAATGGAGTATGGCATGAAACCTGGAGCCGGCACAGAAATCCAGAAAACAGAAATCCCGGCCCGGATTAGGCCGGGGACATAACATTTAGATATTGTATCACAAACAAAGTTAGGGAATTACATTTGAAAATACTGCATAATATATACCCTACAAACGTGTTTATCTCAAAATTCATGCCTGTTGATAATTACTGTAGCTTTTGTAAAACAGAACAAGAATCGTTGACCCATCTTTTTTATGGATGTTATTCTGTATTACATTCTGGAAAAGTCTTGAAGATTACATTTTATTTAAAACAACACATACAGTCTCACTGGAAGGGAAACATATTATTACTTATTTTGAAGGTATAGATAGCACTTTGGGTAATATTGTTAACCTATTTATTTTATTAGGTAAGTTCCATATTCATAAAGCAAAGTTCTCCAAATCGACCCCATGTTTTAAAATGTTCCTAATTGAAACTGATATGTACTTTGAGTCTCTTAAATTGGTAAAAAATAAGAAAAGTAATATAACAATGGATATCTACTCAAAACTATTCAATTAAGAATTATTGCTGTCATTGTCTTTAAGGAAGTTTGCAAGTCTGTCACCTTGTAACATATTTTATTTTCTTTGTCTTATTTTTTATGTTGCAAAATGTAAAAATGAATAGTTGTAAACTGAATTCTAATAAAAAAAAAAAAATAAAAAAAAAAAGGAGAGTGTGAGAGAGGATGGGAAGCGAGAAGGGGAATGGCGAGAGAGTTGTGGTAGTCCGCGTGTGAGTGAAAGAGAAAACGTGACAAATATTATTGTTTGTTGTTTTATTATCGGCGAGATAGTGAAGACAGACATTAATTCTACGGACACGAAGCAAAAAAGAGTGCTCCAACTAGCCTAACTTACTGTGTGTAAGCTAGTGATGGGGGAAACGAAGCTTTCCGAAGCAACGAGCTATTTGACACAATTGTCTCGAAAAAGTATCGCTTTTTCGAAGCGTTCGATACATCCTCTCCATAGGGACATCTGCTGGTCAGTTTATGGTATGGCGACTGTATCGAGCGAAGGAAGGAATCAAGTGACGTCAAGTCCTCGAGACGTCAGTCTCACAATCGTCATTGACAACTTAATAAATAAAGGTTATGTGACAAATGTTTCGATTTGCAAGTGTCAAAAATATGTTATCATATATATTGTTGTATTATAAACAACGTAACGTCCTTGCTACTTTACGTTTATAACATTTATTTTTAGGTTCTTATAACATTAATTACATGGAATACTCAACTGAGTATGGCTTCGTGGTAAGACCGCTGCCTTTCACTCAGACAAAGTGAGATCGCATCCACTCATCCCGGTTTAGTGGAAGTATATGCTAAATGAACACATTGTTTTAAGATAATGTAGGCTAGCGGTAAGGTTTTGGAACATGCTTTTGCAACCGGGAAAGGGATGGCCACATTTGAATGCTGGTAAAACTAGAGAAATATGTAAGCTCTGAGCTAGTGTACGATCTCATATCTGTATCCATCTCTGTCTATCTAGCTCTGGCAATCTATCTGTATCTCTGGCTCTGTCAATGAATGTATTCTATAGCGTCTGTAAATAGGCCTGTCTCCTCTTTATAACTTACGAATATTAGTGATTTCTGATGTCTTTTAAGCCTTTGAATAAAACGCCGTTTGTCTCAGCTGCTCGTGTGACGTCTGATGCTTCGGACGTCACTTCGACACTTCGACTCTGATCACGTGGTTTTTGCCCATTTGAAGCCACGCTCGACACGTTTGTATCGGTACCAATTGTTTTGAAAGGTCGATACCGCTTCGTGAGCACGGTATCGAGCGTAACATCACTAGTGTAAGCTAGCTACATTTTGCATGTAATGTATGGTCCATGTGTTTGTAATTACTTAAAGTACACTAAATGTGTATGTACTGGAAAACTTACAAGTGTGTATTTCATTTCAGTTAATGTGTATCTTCTTGTCGGGAAAATAATAATAAGTAAAAGTGAAATAGGAATCTGTAAACCTGAATATTAGGGCATTAATTAATTAATTTAAGAGAGAGAGATCTCACTTAAAGAAGAATTCGGGGAGCGCACTCCAAAATAGTATAAGACTAGCTAGGGGGGCGCTACACTGGTTAGTTGTAGTTTGTGTGCAGGTGCGAGAACTTTATCCGCTGCGAAGAATAGTAATTATAATCTTCACAAGCACCTAGTAAAACAACACGCTTCTAAAAAGCTAATCGCGAAAGAACCCACGCCACTTCATCAAAACAGCTGAGGCTTGATTTTAAACAGAGTATTTCCAGTCTCTAAGCCAGGCAGAACTAAACAGACTGATCCCCCAGGTATGTTGTCAAGACATGCGACCTAAGTCAACAGTTGAGTCCGTTGCCCTCAGGCAACTAATTAGCAACATACAATGATATAACATTTTACAATTGTCTTGTCCCACACTGTGGCACTGCAACACAAAAATACTAAAACTATCTGTGAGCGTTAATTTGATAATAGAAGCAGGGAATTAGAAGTAACGCAAACGTTACTTTCCCTTGTAACTAATTACTTTTCTATGCAGTAACTAGTAAAGTAATGCCGTTACTTCTGAAATAAGTAACTAGTAACTGTAACTAATTACACATTTGAGGTAACGTTCCCAACACTGATTGTGGCCAATCGTTTTTCCATCACATTTCGCAATTGGCAAAGCATATATTTGAGCCCTGCGCTACCAATTGACGCTTGGTAATTTGCGAGACACACCTACAAGTGTTTTCGTTCCCCAATTCCCATCACAAAATCAGCAAAGGGGAGACAGATGATACGTAAGGGGGGTGGAAAGGAGGGGCCACTATTAAACATATTTTAAAGTATGAGCTGTAGCCTGAAGATTGGCTTAGGGCGCTACGTTTGCGGCAGACTGTAATACACTGGACGGTAGCTCTGAAAAGTGAAGCCAAAACATCTTGATCACCCCCCTAATGGCTGGCTGCAGTACAGGTCATAAATTCCGCCCCCTCCATGTTAGCAGATGGGAAATGAGCCAAACAAAAAAATCACTTCAAATGATTTTTTCCAAAGATGTTTCCTGTAATTTAAGGTAGTTCTTATCCCGCTGATGTCTGTTTGAGTGCAAATTTTTCTCATCAGTTTGTCTTAAACTCTTAATTTGACGATATAAAAATGGGTTATTGTGTGCTTGCGATTGGGTCGCGCAAGTTTATGGGTGGGACCTTGATATAGAATCAGAACTGCGGCTCCAACACCCGATCTCTACTGCGCAGATGTCGCGGCTGTACTGAGGACCCAAACGCACGACAAACAAGGTTCTGGATGTGCGCAGATTTTATTTGAGAGAGAGATGGGGAGGACGGTTGAGGGTAACTGGTGGATGGTTGAGTGGGGCACCAGTAGGAGGACTGGAGGACTGGAAGCGGTGATCTGGTTGAGACAGAAACAAGGTCAGCAAAAACACAGGTGAAGTCTTGTCACAAAACCACAGAAAGCCAGGAATACAGACGTGGGGTCGGTGATTCAACAAACTGGCGAGTAGTGGGTGACAATCCAGGGTTTAAGAGCTGTGGTGTTGATGAGGTTATGAGCCGCAGGTGAGTTGAGTTACCGGGAGGGAGTGAAGAAGTGGAATGGATGACTGGACCTGGAAGAAACAGATTAGAACCCGGTCTGGCCTAGGCCGGGGACATGACAGCAGATCACTTTGTGCATAGGAGCACAATCAAGCCAAAACAGGAAAGGGGCCTTCCCCAAAATGTTGCCACAAAGTTCGAAGCACAGAATTGTCTATAGTAACATTTTATACTCAAGCATAAATGAATTCCACACCATGAAAAAAACGCCTCCATTCCATTTGGCTTGATTTTAATCCAATGAACAAAGCGGAAGTCCATACAGATTGTGAGCCAGGTCCTCTCATCTAACATCAATGTCTGACATCACAAATGCTCATACTTTTGGCTAGGTATACTTGAGGAGTGAGTTTAGCCATCACACATCGGCTGCAGGTTGTATATGACCCAATAGACCCCTGGTAGAGAATGTTGTATTCCAACAATGGTTCGGTCATATAAGGACTGTCAACTTTCACTATTTGCAACACTTACCCCAAGATGAGCCCGGCAGCTCTGGGGACCCTGATCAGTAGAGGAAAGCCAGATACAACCTTTGAAAGCCATCAAAGCAGCGTAAAGGGGTTACAGAACCAAGGTGGAGTCCAGCTACCATGGCTCTGACCCCAGGCACATGTGGAGTGGACTTAAAGCCATCACAGACTATAAAGGGAGAGGCTACAGTGAGACCCAGTCCTCAATCCACTGCCAGTCGGGCTAAATGCCTTCTACGCTCGCTTTGAAAGGGACAGTGACCCCCCTGAGGTATAGTTACCTGAAGGCCAAGCCAGTGGTGTGCCTACATTAACTAGCTGAGGTGAAGCTTTGTTTCCAAAAGAACAACCCTTACAAGGCCCCTGGCCCAGATGGTATATCAGGTAGGGCCCTCAGGGGCTGTGCTGACCAGCTAGCAGGAGTCTTCAGTGACATCTTCAACCTCTCCCTCAGCCTGTCTCCACACCTTCAAGAAAAGGCTCAAGACGCACTTGTTCCGGTAGTACAACGGCACTTAGGAATGATTGGCTGGACCTGATGTTAGTTTCCTCCAGGATCACAATGACTCTTATTGAGAGACTTGTTTCTCTTGTTTTTTTTGTAACTGTCCTAAAATTATTGTACTTGCCGTGAAATATATTATTGTTGCTTGCTTTTTCCACAGGTACACTCTTGCACTTTTGAGGTTCTTGCTGTAACTTGTGTAACAACATGCTCTTATTGTTCTTCCCTTTGGGACTTATTTGGTTTTCACAATGTATGCTTCATGTTTGGCTACCCGCAATGTTTGGGGCTATCTCGTTGTTATGATCAGTGACCTATGCACTTCTGTAAAACTCTCTCTTGGAAGTCGCTTTGGATTAAAGCATCTGCTAAATGCATACATTTAAATGTAAACAAAATTAAATAGTGATAATTTAAACAAGAGTTAAGTTCAATGAAATGAAAACAGGTCAGGGCTGTTTACGGCAGGCAGCACAGACATATTCCTTTGTCAGTTGGATCCGAGCACAACCCTGATGAAACCATTCAAGGCAGCTGTCACAGATAACCTGAGATTTTGGATAAACATGAAGATGAATTTGTGGAATGATAATGAGTGTTCAAACATTAATTGGTGATAGTGACAAAAACTGTCATAATAACATTACCCCCCATCCCCGCATAGTTGGGGTGTGTCAGATCTTATAGCCACAAAGTATGTGGGGGTGGGGGGAGAGATATTGGCTGGTATGAAAAACAGTGTTGCCCAAATCCTACTCCCCTTATAACTTTTACATTTATGCAACTAGGTTAAAAATCTTTTTATGGCACACTTTAAAGGGCATGAGGAGCCACCAAAAGAATTTTGGGGTGTGTCAGATCTTATAGTCCCAAGACATGAGGGGGGAGGATTTTGGCAGGTATGAAAAAGTGTTGCCAAAATCCAACTCCCCCAGTAAGTTAAAAATAAATACTTAATTGCTGCATCTTTAAATAGTTGATTCAAGTATGATGAAGAAAGTGTTTTGTCCGTCTCTTCATAAACGGAGTGACTAAATTCAGTTGAGTTCTGGATTTTAATAAGTATTTATCAATCTGCAGATTGGGAGAGAAAACCAGACCTCTGACAATAAATGACAACACAACACCAGGCTTAGGTCTCAATGATGTCTCTCTCCGCTCTGAAGGCCGGAGGACCATCTTTTATAGGGCACAAGAATGTAAACATGGATAGTGACAGTCAGGCAGTAATGACGTTACTACAGTCTCAGAGAAAGAGATTCACTGCTCCAAACACATGACAACTCTCAGACTAGAGTTCAGCAGTACTTTCTCCTGATCCCGAACATCTATTAATCCTGACACACAGACACAATCTACTCTTATTAATAGCAAGCTTACATGATAACATACTAACTAGTATGTAATGACTAGTTCTATTGATAAGTGAATAATGTAAGCACACAGGAAATCGCAATTTCTTCCACAAGTCAAAGAAATTTATTGTTTGGAGGATAACCCCTTGAGATGCAGCATCTCGTTTTCGAGGGGGTCCTCTAGTAGCAGTTGGTTTTTAGGATTGTTCAATTGATGAGGTAGCGTGCGAGAACTCATACACAGTAGCCTACTGCAATGCATACTGGGTGACTTGAAGATTTTTTGTCACCTAGGGAGGAAGAGACAGTTGGTCTGAAGACAATGTGGATTCAACTGTATTGTTCTAAGGAGTTAACAAATAACAGAAGAGATCTGGTATAGCTGCATGTCTCTAGGATGGACCGATGACTTTTGGGAACTGTCGTATCTATGAAATGGCCTGTTAAAAGATGTTCGGGGAGGGTTCAGGGCCATCAGCTGGGTAGTGCTGGTGGGCTGAATTTTCCCGGTTCCATTTTAGAATGCTAGATGGAGCTGTATGGTATTGTCTTTGTGTTATTGTCCTGTTTGTATGTCGATTAATTTATGTTGGTAACGTTATAATGTATACGTCTGTGCTGCCTGCTCAAACAGCCCTGACCTGTTTTCATGATCAAGCCTTAAACTTGTTAAAACTCTATCTTGAACTATCACTGTATTTCTTTCTTTTTTTCTACCTTTTGTTAAATAAATCATTATAGTTATATTTTTTTTTTTTATAAATTTGATGGAACCAATCAAAATGTCATCATTTTTCACTAGCCTTTCACAAAGGGAAGGTCCAGGCTTAGCGTCCTAAAATCAAGAACTGTACATTGCAAGTTAGAAACTAGGCTGTGAGAAGCACAATCCATTAAATGGATATGATCAACACAAAACAGTTGTGTGGCAAGTAAATTTGGTAATAGCTAGTCGCTGCCTCCTTCCGCTTCTTTCCCCTTATTTGAACAGGAAAATACACAAATTAGGCGATATTGGCTATAAAAATAATTGGAATCATCCAATAATTATATTTTTATCACAGATCAGTGAACAAATATTATTATTTTATATGATTCGTTTTTTACATTTCATGATGACACAGGGGAGGCACTACCTCCCTTGCCTCCCCTGACCGCACGTCACTGGTTTAGAGATAGGGTCCTAAATAGGGATACATCATATGGGGGGAAAAAGCGACCACTATATGCAGATGATTAACTTTTGTTCGTCAAACCTCAATTCTTAAATCGCCTCTAGACATCAGAGGAGACAGACAGGAGCCCTTTGTACAGTATATAGTGTGATATGTCATCAGTCCTCAATTGGAATTTAACTATCTGGATGCTAGTCAACCTTTGCAAGTCTGCGATTCTGCTGAAATGAAAAGGAATGAGTTTACAGACATGTCATGAAAAATAATAACCCTGAACTTAAGGCTGCACGATTATGGCCAAAATGATAATCACGATTATTTTGATCAATATTGAGATCACGATTAATTATCACGATTATTTGTTGATTTTAACCTAATCAAATTTGATTGTCACAATGCACCTGTATTGTACCTGTAGAATGGATGTGAATAAAACTCAAAATATACAATCAATAAAAAACAAACGATATCCGTCCACACTAGAGTTGTCATATCGTTTTCCAAATTTTTGGTTGTTCACAATGTGTGCTTCTTGCTTTGGCTAGCCGCAATGCTTTGGGGCTATCTTGTTGTTATTAGGAGGGACTTCTGGCTGTGAGCAGGGACCTTTTTATGTAAATGTGTAAAATAATGTAGCTATACTAATTTATCAGACAATTCTATTACACTTGGCATATAGTGCATTTACTATAGCAAGTAGCCTACATAATCAAGAATTATAAGTGAATAGTTTTACTAAAGTGAATTGTACAAATGAATACAAAGAAGAACCCTTACGAAAAAGAAGTATACTTCAAGTTTAATTTGTAAGTATACTTAAGCATAAAAAGTATACTATTATCATGGTACTTAAAGTATACTAAAAGTGTACTTATTTATATATTATTTTTGTACTAAGTAAACTGAATTGGCCCACTTTTTAGGTCATTTAGTGCACTTTAAAGTACACTGATAGTGTATTTGAGGTTTGCTTTTGATATTGTAAAGTAGCCCGTGTAGTGCACTTTTAGTTCATGAAGTATACTTCCTTAATTACCTCAAAGTAAACTTTGGAATACTTTCAAGTGCACTTTCAATTAATGTAAGTACTTCAAGAAGTAAACTTAATAAATGTCCATTTACTATGATTTACTAATATATTTAAATGTTTAGGGGCCCCTCAAACTCCGCCGATCTTGCATCACTTGACGAGAACGTGGGCCCTCGCCAAGTGACACTGCAGATTATTAGCTGTAAGAAGCTAATTACTGTTGTAGCAGAGTCAACAGACAAAGCATGGTACCATCCACACCTTTCTCCTACCCCCAACAAGGTAAGGGGTTTTCCCCCTTTTGTCCTTATCTCCCAGAGCAGGAGCTTCAAAGCTCGTGGCCCAGCATGTGGTCAGGAACAGAGGCCACATGGTCCCACAGTATCAGACAAAGGGATTTATAGGGAAGAACTTTCTTGTGTGGATTTACAAACATATTCTCAAGGACTACATGGCTCATGGACACTAATTCAATGACAGTAGTCGATGTATTATAATACATTAAAAGTACATACATTATTATTAAATAATGTATTAAAAGTGTTTTTCTCATTTACCTAGAACGTTGTTTAATTGATGTTTGATTATAACTCCCCTTCAGGTATAGTTAAATCAGTCAATCTTGGTATCAAAATAATTGTATCATACTAAGAACCAGTTATGAACGTTGTATTGTTATATTCTGAAGTTTAAGCATTCCATGGACATTTAAGATAACGGAACTCAAGGCTAAAAGCCATTTCACACCTCTGGGCAGATCCCAGGACGACGCCCAGGTGGAAGTAACTGACCAATGAGAGAGGTCACCTTCACATGGATAACCCCCCTGTTCTTTGGAGTATAAAACCCCCAAACCTACAATCACCCCCGCTTGTTCGTAGGATTAACCTGAGGTGAACGTGTCACTCTCTAACCTATTCCTCTTAACCTGCACATTCACTAAGCGCCCGGAACTTTGACGAGAGATTCCGTTTTCTATTCTTTGAACATAACGAACCATTGACTCTGTTCTTCAAACCGACAAAAGTAACTGCGATTTGCAATATTTCTTACTTGTGACATATTGGCATGTTGTGATTGAATTGTTGATGTTTGTGTAACCCTTATTGATAATAAGGTACAGGCATGTGTGGTGTATTTAAGACTAGATCGACAGAAGACCAAATTCGGCTATGGAGTCAAGCATACACAATAATACCTGGAATCACAACACACAAATAGTTTCCTTTTGGGATTCACAATCCCTTTTATTACATAAAGAATAGAAATGAAAGAAATCAGAATGCAATCTTTTGTTGTCCCAATTATTGATTCAGTTCCTTATCAACTGTGTATTTTATGTATCAATTATTAAGCTATTTGTTATTATCCATTTACTATTTATTAATATTATCCGTTACTGCTTATGTATTAATTTAACTATTGCTTATTATTATTAATATTATGTATTAACGGCTATTCATGATCTAATAATTTCTAATTTTATTTATATATTAACGCAACTTATTTATTCAATAATATTACTCTTTCCTATACCTTTGGAATATTACCTTCTCAAACAAATCCCTTTCAAATATTACTTTTTAAACAATTCCCTTTTTTAAATGTTACCCGGGTAACCAAAGAAAAGAAAATACATCAATATCAATTGGTCTAAATAACAATGTAGCTAACACACAAATCGTTGATACCTAGGACCGGTATGCACACCCTACCACACTGCAGAGTGGACTGGTGTGTAGGACAAAGTCTCTCAATCTTCAGCATGCAATTAGTTCTTCTCCGTTGGGTTGTGTGCTGTCTTGGATATCCATTAATTTAATCACTTTTTGTCATTACAGGGAGGAGATGGACATTACACTACCTGACATTGTAGCAAACCTGTCGCTTCCTATTGATCACAAAAGAGTCAGCAGGTTCAACATCTCAAGGTCTAATGTTTGGGATGGAGCCGTCAGAGGTTTCAAGCGTACAACATATTCTGAAACCTGTGACATGCTGGTCAGATTTACTGATGATGCTGGTGTTTTTGAGGAGGGAATTGACTCAAGTGGTCCAAGATGAGAATTTTTTACTCTGCTAATGAAACACCTGAAAGACCGGCACATTTTTGATGGACCAGAAGGACATCGGTTCTTGGTCTACAATGCAAATGGTATGTATGGGGTTAGATGTGTGCTACACTAATGGTTGGTTATTTATCATTAAACATAAACATGACATAGCATATGCCTTTTTCTTCAATATCTTAAAGTATATCATGTATTGTATGTTTTCATTTTGCAATATGAATTCATTCATAGCTGTTAGGGAGGATGAATACTTCCAGGCAGGAAAGATGATCGCAGTGTCAGTTGTACATGGAGGTCCAGGACCCCATTTCCTGTCAGAAGATCTTGTACGTTATCTTGCCGGCCAGCCTTCATTCAAACCAACAGTCAATTTAATAACTGATGAAGAAATAGGGAAAGCTTTGCGAGAGGTGAGAATAGTATACATTTACAATGTGGTAGGACAGAGGTTGACATAGTTCCTGCACTGTTTTAAGACCATGTTTACTTCCTATATCGCATACACAGAATTTGCTGAATGTATTGGTTTTTGATAGGGTAAGTTTACTGCATGCTATGTAAGTCACAGAATAAAAATGGGCAAGGATTGTACATACAGTTATTTACTGGGGTGTTTATGCCTCTTTCTGTCTTTCAGATTGAGAATGCTGTTTCATTGGATGCTCTGCAAGAGTGTATCATGGGACAAAGCACAATGTTACAGACAGCAGGCTGACTGATGTGGCTGCTGTTGAAGAAAATAAAGAAATCGTGGCAGACTACCTCCAGTGGTATATTATCAACCGCAACTCATCTGTAATTGACAGGTAAGATAATATTTTGAAATATGTGATTTTATTCTTTTTTATGTTTATGTATGACATTTTTGTTTAAAACGCGTCATGGCATGTGTATCTGTTATTATTCACTGTGACAAATGTTTTGCCTTAGGCTTTCAGTTGTAATACACTAAGTGATGTCTGTCTCTCCAGTCCAGTCCCTGCCTTGTGCCAACCTGCCCTCTGTGTCATTCCTCCTTGTCAAATTCTTACAGTTTGTAACACCTTTCCATGAGCAATTCAAAAGAATGTTATCACACAACCATTTTCCCCCAATATTTTCTTTTAGGTGGATAGTAATTGTCGTGAAGAGAATCTCCAATACCCCTCCCTGAGTCACCACCTTATCGCGGTGGAGGGGTATGCATGTCCTAATGATCCTGGAAGCTATGTTGTCGGGGGCTTTATGCCCCTGGTAGGTTCACCCATGGCAAACAGGTTCCAGGTGAAAGACCAGACAAAGCATGGCTTCTAAAAGTATTTTGCAGATGATGTGGTCCTGTTGGCTTCATCGGGCCGCGACCTTCAGCTCTCACTGGAGCGGTTCGCAACCGAATGCGAAGCGGCTGGGATGTGAATCAGCACCTCCAAATCTGAGGCCATGGTTATCGACCGGAAAAGGATGGAGTGCAATCTCCGGCTCGGGGCTCGAAGCTCTCTATTTACCAGTGGATCTACGTTCCTACCCTCACCTATGGTCACGAACTGTGGGTAGTGACCGAAAAAACAAGATCGCGAATACAAGCGGCCAAAATGAGCTTTCTCCGCAGGGTGTCCGGGCTCTCCCTTACAGATAGGGTGAGAAGCTTGATCATCCGGGAGGGGCTCATAGTAGAACCGCTGCTCCTCCGCATCGAGAGGAGCCAGCTGAGGTGGCTCGGGCATCTGATAAGGATGCCTCCTGGACGCCTCCCTGGTGAGGTGTTCTGGGCACGTCCCACTGGGAAGACCCAGGACACGCTGGAGGGACTATGTCTCTCGGCTGGCCTAGGAACGCCTTGGGGTCCCTTAGGAAGAGCTAGTGGAAGTGGCCGGGGAGAGGGATGTCTGGGCCTGCCTGCTTAGGTTGCTGCCCCCGCGACCCAACCCCCGGAGACAAGCGGCAGATAACGACGACGAGAGAACCTCTAATAGTTTTCTTTAGATTTTAGTGCAGTTGGATCTACACAGCAGTAAAACAGTGTTTGTGTTCACTTTATAGATTCAAAGATGGTCTTTCAGCCCTCCAGTTTCTGCCCACACTACAGCAACACCCTACTTTGCTGACCCCTGTCCTGTGCCACTTTGAAAAGCGACTCACTGGCTTGGAACTTGAGAGAGACTCTTCAAACCTGACCTCAGCCCTTCAGGGAGTAATAGAAGACTAAAAGAAAGTCAAACCTTGGCCTATTGGGCAGACTATCTCCTTGATTGTGAAAGTTTGAAAGGTTTTTTGTAACTAATTGGAAAACCACATTACCATGGTATATCTGAAAATTTATTTATTTGCAGAAGGCGAGGCTGCTGCGTCTGTGGAGGGCCTTCTGATGTTTGCAACTGGACTGACATCACTTCCCCCATCTGGCTTGCAACTATTACCACAAATAGAGTTCCTGGATGACTCCCCATTCCCAATGGCAAATAAATGTTCGAACTTGTTAAAATGACCACTCCTGGATTCATATGGTCTGTTTAAATCACAAATGGACTTTGGTATCCAAAATAGTCCAGGACTTGGCTGTCGATAAGCCACATGACTGGATAACCCCTAGAGCACCGGTTTCCAACCCTGGTCCTCGGAACCCCCTGTCCTGCATGTTTTAGATGTTTTCCCTGCTCCAACACACCTGATTCAAATGAATGGGTCGTTGTCTACGTCTGCAGAAGCCTGTTAACGACCATTGATTTGAATCAGGACAGTTCTTGCAGGACAGGGGGTCCCGAGGACCAGGGTTGGGAACCACTGCCCTAAAGTGCAGTTGCTTTTGTGAAGGTGGCGTTTATAATAATGGTATGTGAGCATTCAGTTAGCATTGACAATTGTTTTAGATTGTGTTCCATCACCTGTTATTTTTATTCACACTTTGAAATGTTGAAGATTATATGGACAAATCAACACTGTACATGTTCCACCACCATTACAATAAATATCCATTCAATTCATAGCTGAGCAATTTCTTTTAACTTCAGATACAGTTCAGTTGAAGCCTGCCAGTATTCTGGCTACTGTAAATGATTGTGCTCCATGGCAAAGTCCAAGTACTCCTGAATTGAACTTATGAACACGTGTCCAATTACTGAAATTGTCCTTTAAGATGCAAATGTCATTATAAGAATCTAATGCCCAATGGGCCTCATTCTCGAACGCAGTTAAGAAGAATTTAAGAATGAATTTCTTCTGAATTGGATTTAGTAAAATATTTGGCATTCATGAAAGTTCTCTCATCTGAGATTTATTGTGAACTTAAAAAGACATTCCGAACCCGAAATAGCAGTCGTAAATCGACCAGAGTTGTCTCAAATGCGATTCCTTAAAAAACCACAAGGATCAAAGGAATCGCATTTAAGAAAACTCTGTGTTTGAAGTGTTAATGAAGTTATGAGAAATCGTTGGTGATTGCATTCAACTATACAGACTATGGCAAGCCGTTTTATCATTTAACCAATGAATTGTTGATATCCAGAATTGCATTTTGGATATCAAGAATTCGAATTTTGGATATCCAGAATTCAATTCTGGATATCAACATTTCGAATTCTTGATATCAACAATTCATTGGTTAAATGATAAAACGGCTTGTCATATTTAGCAAAAATGCTTAGAATTGTATTTGATATATCAAGAATTCGAATTTTGGAAAGCTAGAATTCGAATTTTGGATATCAAGAATTCATTGGTTAAATGATAAAACGGCTTGCCATAACAGACGTTCCTCGGATTTAAATAATAATAATAATTAACCTTGTTAGTGTGCACACTGTTGGATCCAGTGGAGAACAATTCCACTGCTCATCTTACTGGTATGATGTTGCACCGATGCACCTGTGCACCGGTTGCTTTTCGCTTGGACATAACTTGCGTTCCTGTTGCGTTCTAATTGTGTCGATTCTGACTGCACACGTCACTGCTGTAGCATGCCCTTATAAGATGCATTCGGGGCGTGTATGTGTGCAAATTCAGGAGCACGAGGACACGCTTTCAACTTCAGAAAACTCTTCCCCGGTAGCACAGCGCAGAAAGCTTTTGCTGCGTAGGAACACATTTTCAAGCGTTCATGAATTTGGCGGATTTCTTTTTCTTACGTTGTTTTTCCGAAGCCCGTAAGAAACATTTCAGAAGAAACTTGAGAAAATGTTCAAAAATGAGGCCCAATGTTTCCAGATTTAGGATTGGCCTATCCACACTTGATGTGATTCATGCTCTGGAGAGCAGCATCCAAACCTTTTCACACCGTTAATGTGCTACAGTGTGGAGGAACTGACATCTGAATCATTTGAGGGGATCTTCAAGGTTCAGCTTAGTGAAGTAGGCAGCACCATGTGACAGGAGGAAACCAGACTACTGGGATACTGGAAAGACTACCTTCTTAAAACGGAAGGTAATTATATGCACATCAGATTTTCTTATTTACAATCATACAAATAAGTACATATACTCTTTTTCTCTCTGCTCATCCTTTTTCTCCACAGCAAGGAACAGACCTCTCCCCTCCAGGATATCCTGATGTTTGCTACTGGACTGAACCCCCTGCCTCCTTCTTCAATTCTGCCACAGCCCACACTTTCTTTTGAAAGGACCTCCAGATTCCCAGTTGCCAGCACCTGTTCCAACACAATCAGCTTACCAATGTCCACAAGTTTTCAAGAATACAATGGACTTTGGGATGCAAAACTCACCAGGTTTTGGACCCCTGGCCTAATTCTGTGCATTAGGACTATTCAGTGATCTTACTAGTAGTAACAGTTGCCAAAACTTGTGATATAAACTAACTTTTGGATTAAATATCAGCCATGCTTTTAAGTTTCATGTAGTTCTCCACGCCAGACTCCCAGTTCAGAGATGAGGTCAAACCGCTTTGTCTTTGTAGTTCTTCAAAGTATTCCTGCAGTTGGTCATCTCCACATGGACTCCGGGAAGCCTGAACTACAAATTGGGCCAAATCTTCATGCGAGACAGGGAAGCTGCAGCCTCTTCCTTTAAACCTATTAGTAAAATGAGAAATTGATAAGATTGATGTTAGTGTTAAAGATTTGTCTTCGTTCATACATCTAAGTACTTACATCTAAGCACAAACTAAGTAAATGTAATCTGATGATATGCAGTTTAAGATGTTACTATATTGACTAATTCAATGCTCCATCATTTACTCTCTCCATCTCTTTCTGTAACACCAGCCAGTCAATAAAAGGCTATGTAAACAAGAAATTCCTTTGCCAAGTAAGAGACTTTGCAAAGTGTATTTTAAATAATTCCATGACAAAATATAAAATATATTTTATGTTAGTGTAAAAAACCTGTGTGGCAGGGTGTACATTACATCTGGTTTACCATAAGGACAACGAGACTGTGTAACCAGTCGAATGGTGTGGGTGTTCCACATTTCTTTGTATTCATCGAGGTCCATCTGTAGCACACCCAAGAACACAAACCGCACTAAGTATATATGTTCATGACTGCCGTTGAAGAGCTGTCTCTCCCTCAAATCATTCAAGAGGTCGATCTAGAATTGAGACCTACATACAGTAAATACAATCAACAACAGAAACACCCATATTACACATTTTGTCCTAGGTAAAATTGTTTTCTCTATCAAGTGGAAGATTATTTCACTTATACAGCTTTAGGAAAATGTAAGAGACAGATGCAAAATTCAGTTTCTCTGTTCTTCCTATTCATGTTTGGGGAAACTGAAATGTTCTATGAACTACTGACATCATTTAAATAAGTAACTTAGAGATTAAAGAGTTTGAAGAAAAATGCAGTGATCTCTTAATTTTCCAGAACTGTACAGGACTGTCTCAGAAAATTAGAATATTGTGATAAAGTTCTTTATTTTCTGTAATGCAATTAAAATAACAAAAATGTCATGCATTCTGGATTAATTACAAATCAACTGAAATATTGCAAGCCTTTTATTCTTTTAATATTGCTGATTATGGCTTACAGTTTAAGAGAACTCAAATATCCTATCTCTAAATATTAGAATATTTCCTCAGACCAAGTAAAAAAAAAAAATGTATAAAAGCAAAATCAAACATTTGAAAATGTCCATTAATGCACTCAGTACTTGGTTGGGAATCCTTTTGCACGGATTACTGCATCAATGCGGCGTGGCATGGAGGCAATCAGCCTGTGGCATTGCTGAGGTGTTATGGATGCCCAGGATGCTTCAATAGGGGCCTTTAGCTCATTTGCATTGTTGCTGGTGTCTTTCAGCTTCCTCTTCACAATACCCCACAAATTCTCTATGGGGTTCAGGTCAGGGGAATTGGCAGGCCAATCGAGGACAGTAATGCCGTGGTCAGTACACCAGTTACTGGTGGTTCTGGCACTGTGGGCAGGTGCCAGATCATGCTGGAAAATGAAATCCTCATCTCCATAGAGCTTTTCAGCAGACGGAAGCATGTAGTGCTCTAAAATCTCTTGGTACACTGCTGCATTTACTCTGGACTTGATGAAACACAGTGGACCAACACCAGCAGCTGACATGGCTCCCCAAACCATCACTGACTGTGGGAACTTCACACTGGATTTCAAGCAACTTGGATTTTGCTCCTCTTCAGCCTTTCTCCAGACTCTGGCGCTTGACTTCCAAATGAAATACAACACTTGCTTTCGTCTGAAAAGAGGACTTTGGACCACTCTGCAACTGTCCGGTGCTTCTTTTCCATAGCCCAAGTCAGACGCTTCTTCCATTGTCTTGAGTTCAGAAGTGGCTTGACCATGGGAATACGGCTATTGTAGCCCTTTTCCCGGACACATCTGTGAACAGTGGCTTTTGATACCTGGACTCTGGAAGCGACTCTTCTTCACAATGCTGTTAAGGCTGCGGTCATCTCTCTTGGTTGTGCAGCGTTTCCTGCCACATTTCCCCCTTCCAACAGACTTTTTGTGGATGTGCTTTGACACTGCACTCTGTGAACAGCTTGCTCTTTGAGAAATTCCTTTTTGTGTCTTACCCTCCTGATGGAGGGTGTCAATGATGGTCCTCTGGACAGCAGTCAGATCAGCAGTCTTCCCCATACTTGTGATTTAGTTAACTGAACCAAGCTGAGTGTTTTCAAGGCTCAGGAAACCCTTGCAGGTGTTTCGAGTTAATTAGACGATTCAAGTGATTAGTTGAATACCCTACTAGTATACTTTTTCATGATATTCTAATATTTAGAGATAGGATATTTGAGTTTTCTTAAGCTGTAAGCCATAATCAGCAATATTAAAAGAATAAAAGGCTTGCAATATTTCAGTTGATTTGTAATGAATCCAGAATGCATGACATTTATTTTTATTGCATTACAGAAAATAAAGAACTTTATCACAGTATTCTAATTTTCTGAGACAGTCCTGTAGATATAGGTAAAGCACATCTACCACCAGGCAGCAGACAGTACACAGACCCATCACCACAATATTTCTAAACAAAATGAATACTATAGAAATCTGTATAAATGGTTGTGGCAATACCTTTGTTTTCTGAAGTATGACCACCAGCTTTCAATTCGTTGGCTTGAGGTTAAGGAGCCATATATATGACTTGCAGCCCCTGCAGAATCATCACTGTGTGTTGATCTGAGAGCACAGTGGATTGCTGCCATTTTCCCATATTCAGTGCCACAGTCAGTGCGAAGACGCAATGGTATGACTACAAATTCAGTGACACAATGCAGATAATGTTGAGCTATGATCTCTGGATCATTGTTGCTTGCTCCACATATCAACCACATAATTTTGCGAGAGTAACCGTCAATACAGCCACTAATTGCCAAACCATATGGTTTTAATTTGTTGTATCCATCTACATGCCAAACATGGTTTGGTCCCAGGGAATGATAAACTATTCTCACAAATCTTCGTCTTGAGCGTTGTTCAACACCTGATGGATCAACCTCAGCAAGCATAAGCATGATGTCTTGCCTTCTCACGGTGAGACCATACTTCTGCCGCAATGTCTGCCACATTGCTGTGCGGTACCCGTAATGCTGTCCAGGGCCATTCAGCTCTTCAATGATTGCTGCTTGGACAATGGCGAGTAATTATTTTGTCTGTACAAGGATAATCTTTTCTTCTTTTTTCAGGGAGCGAAGGCTCATTTTAAGGTTATGTTTAGTTTCCAAGAAATCCAAAATGACATTGTAATTATGGCCATCTCTGAAGTATGCCAGATCCCTTCTGAACTCTGAATTTGCACACTGGTTGCTGAAGCGCAGATCTGACATCTCAGAAGCACCAGAAATGGATACAAACTGAGCCTTTCGAAGGCTAACACACTGAGATACAGTAACTCACCTATACCACATCTGACACGTCTTTTAAACCAGTGTGGTCATTTGTAGCTTACAGTTTGTTGGTATTTTATCCGTAATATACTGTCTGTCATACACTCATCTAAATACCTGTTTATATTGTGTAATGTAACGATTAAGTCATGATTAATTATGTGTGTATATTGTTTTTTTATTCAGTTTTTAAACTGCGACGAACCAATAAAGTTCATCATCATCATCATCAAGTACTTAAGAATGAGATCCTCTTCAGAGAGGTTGTCCGATAATGGTCCTGATCAACACAGATGGAGAAAAATATCAAAATAATTACACTTTAGGAGCCTATATGTGGGGAAATCAGTTATTATTAAGATTTGAAAACAAAGATGTTTTAAAAATCAACATAATAAAGGGCACCTATAAGTCTGACAATTTTTGTCTAAGCAGCTTTGAAATCAGTCACTGAAATAGGGAAGATGTTTTACTGAAAGGGTCATGCTTTTCAGTTTGGTTTGAACAATTTTATGACCTTCAAACTTGTAAAGGCAGTCATGTGTTAAAACTTATGTTTTGATTATGCCAAAGTTAATCTTGTACTATGGTATTAAAACGGTACCATCCAATCACAAGCCCAACTAATGGGCATAAATGTTTAATGCAATAACAGTTCTTATCTACTCTAATCAATGACTGACATCTATCGTTTTGTAAAAAGGCCACTATTGTGTTGCTAACTAACGTCGTCTTCAGGGTCAGCCAAAAACTGAAAATGTTTTCAGTCACATGAGCCACAAAAGACTAACTGTTGCCAGATCGTGGCCACAGAAGGGACAAAACATGGTATTGGTAGTCTAGAAAATAAAGACGGATACGAAAACTAGCTAAAATTACGTTTGGTTGATTCATGCACCACAAAATTTAAAACAATCATGTTGCTTGATAAAGACCCTACTAAAGACTTCTGTTATCAATTTTGCATTTGTGTTTTTTTATTTTTATATATGTGTGTTCAATGTTCATGTTGAGTTCAATATTTTCATCCCAAGCAACTGCACGTCTGACGTGAATTTTCGCATGATCGCGTCTGTATACATGCACTTTGTATCTAAAATAGACACGCGAAACATGTTTGGTGTGGACCAACATAAAACTCCACGCTGAGCTTGGAGGGAGGGAAAACCTTGTTGTTGAGTAAACAATTGGTGTCAAGTTCGCTCTGAAAATGGCAGGGAAAAAATGCTCAGCAAAACGCAAATATGAAGATGAGTACAGGACGTTTTTAACAGATTGTGAGAGTTTATATTTTTTGTTGAACGTAATGGCCATTCTGCCTTATGCCAGGCGTCATTAGCGCATTTCAAGGCTTCAAATCTTCAGCGCCACTTCAGCTCACTCCATGCTAAGATTGACCAGGAATTTCCAAAAGGGACTTACTTTCGCAAGAACAAGGTAATCATTTTGAAAAGTCAGGCATAAAAGCAGATACAGTTGTACAGTTGTTTGTTGTCACGTTAGTCTTATCTTCTGTTAAAGTAGGCTACACACGTTTCGCATTCTGACACCTCAGCCTCTGCATGGGTTGTACCATGTGAGGGAGTTCTCCCCTCCCAAAAAGAGTTGGTTGGGTCCATCGTCTTTTCGAAAAGGTTTTCTCAGATAGGCTACCGATAGCGTGGCCGGGGGGGGCCCTACTGTAACGATACATGTCAGCGAGGATGGATGGGAGCAGGGCCGGAGTGATGGCATCACAAGACAAGGTTTTACAAATTGAAAAACATCTCTGTTTATTTTACATTTAGCTAAAAAAACTGTTTTAAGCTCAAATAATGGCTAAAATGTTGCCTTGTGCGCTGTGCACCCTGGCATTAAGTGTGGAAGTCCCTATCTTGCATCACATCAAACCCATACGTCCTGTGGGGCTAAGCCCAGAATGTTTACAACGTCTGGCTCCGCCTGATTAACACTGATCGTTAAGAAGTCTCAAAAATGGTATCAATATAAAAAAAATTCACTGCACCCCCAGTCAAAGCATACTGCATCCGGCACTGTTTGGTATACAAAAAAGTGGGCCGGTCTTAGGCCTGAATCTCCTGTGCTGAAAAGTGGCCGCACTCCGGCCCTGGTGACATATACAGTAAATCTGTCTGAACAGAGGTCTGTGTCTCTCTGTCTGTCTGTCTCTGTGTGTGGTATGTATGTATGTGTGTTCCTGTGTGTGAGTCAAATCAAATGTATTTGTATAGCCCTTTTTACACGCTAGCATGTCACAGAGGGCTGTGAGTGTGTGTGTGTGTGTGTGAGAGTGAGGAAGGGATGGGGCGATGTTCACGTGTTCCTGTGTGTAGGATGTGGCTCTTTGCAGTAACAAGGTAAAAAAATGGCTCTTAGTCTCTGACTGGTTGGCCACCCCTGATCTAGCCTATGTTCTTTTCAGTAGGCGGCCACAGCCTGATAATTAAATTGTTCAATCGAGTTGTTTGTAAATATGTGTTCGCTGCGCTGTGTGTGTGCACGCTAGACTGCATGTTCCAATGTATTTGACATTATGGCTGGCTAGGGGTGCGTGTTACAATGTATTACAATCAGTGGCGATTTATTTAAGACTGCAAGGGAAGCTCAGCTTCCCCTGCAATAAAAAAAAATGTATGGTCAAATATTTACTATTGTGTTAACATTTTTAATGCGTTAGAACACGTTCATATCGAAGACGAGTTCTTTCAGAATCAGCTACATATATTAGCAGCTTGACCGACTGATTTCCTTCTCATACATCCCCGTAGCGTCACAGTGCATTTCCCTGTTGAAGCTCAGCTTCCATGGACTTCAATGGGGCTGTTTTGAACAGTTTTTTTTCAGTGCTTCGAAAATATACGGTCATTGGATGAATGCTGAGATTATGTCCCGCCTCGGACGCTCAGTGTCTCTGGGGGTGAATAGAGGAGTGGGCTGGCCTGGACGCTGGGCTTCCGCGTGATGATTGGAGGGTCTGTCGAAAGACTGCAGATACTTTTGATTTACAGTAATTTTGTACTACAAAAAGTCACCGAAGCAATTCAAGCTCAGTCCCATCGCGGATTTTGCAACTGTAGTTGAAAGACAAACTGCAGCAACCTATTTCTTGGTATTTGATTGGCGAAATTGCTAACCAATTTTCATCATACATTTCATACAATTATACACCACGTTATGACCTTAACCTGGCCCTGAATACAGGTACTTTCAGTTGAAGGATAGCAGTCATATTTTCCAATGTATGGACCTGTCTGACTTTTTGTATCCATTGAGCTATTGTAGGAGGGCTAGGCTTCATCCAGTTAATAGTAATTTTAATTTTTTTGCAACCATCAACAAAATGTGTAACATATAGCACTGGTCCTTAATCAACAATTCTTCTTGTGTATTTTCCAGTCTCAAAGGTTTTTTCCAACTATTCCTTGATGTCTTTCCAGAATGTCTGTATCATGGGACAGTCCCAGAATATGTGTGTATGGTCCCCAACCATACCACAATTTCTACAACATTTATTAGTGGCATTATCCTTAAACATTGACACTTTCAGAGGAGTCCTAAAGAATCTTATCTTCACCTTCCAGTCAAATTATTTCCACATCTGACTACCAACCCCCTTGTGACACGCAGTACAGATATCTTCCCATGAGTCATCATCTATAGTTGTGTTAAGTTCCATTTCCCATTCTGCCGTGCAAAGGCAAAAGACCGTAACTTCGATTTTGTCGAAAATGATTTTTTTAAATTTTCGGAACAGTTAAGGTCTGCTTTATCATGTGGCCAAATATCTTAAATGAACTTGTCTGTTTTTCAGAGAAAATAAGGTTGTTGTCTTCACCGTAACTTCCAAAAGCCTGCTTTGGCTTTAGAAAGCCAATGCAGAATGCCGTAACATCATTTACGGTTCTTTGCCTTTGTTTTGCGGCACTCAAAAACTTTCAAATGGAGTTACTTTTTCAATTGAACTAATACGTAACCTAACAACAACAAACACATCTAGCATTAGCCTAGCCTACTCGCTGGCATTCAACACCAAACATCCCAAACATGAGTCAAACATGGCAGTTAAATCAAAAACACTCTTGTCTTGTGAGTCTTGTGACAGGTATCCATGTGTATGTTACATTGGCTTATAAAATACAGAGTTTATATCGTGATAAGCAACTAAGTGAGCGAAGAAACGGGAGTTACTGTATTTTGCCTTGGCATGACCACTTACAGTAGTATACTATAGTCTATCGTAACTTCAAAATAGGGGTCAAAAGTGCAGTTTAAGATCAACAATTTCAAAGATTTCTCATTTAGATAATGTGTAATCACTAAAACATCAAACTGCTAGATTTCCAGTGTTCTACCTAAAATATATTTGGCAGGTCAACTACTTCAAAAGTGCAAAAACTTTGAAGTCGTTTTTCTCCGTTCTACACTTCAGCGAGTTACGGTCTTTTGCCTTTGTAGGGCAGCATTGCTCTTTAATATGTAAAGTGTTATCTGATGTGTCTATCATCAAACTTTCATACATATGAGACACTTGGCGCTTTGTTGACACAGTTTGTTGAAAAATATGTATGAAGTGGATCTCAATATTAATAGGGTCTCTTTTGATACTATCCCAGTCGGAGTGCTTTGTAGTGTCTTTTTCGCACCCAGTTGCAATTTCTTGTTGTGGTACCGTTTTAAAGGGGCAATTGACTGGGTTTTTTGGGTATTTCACACTGTTCCTTAAGGTCTCCGAATAGGGTATGTAACATTGGTTGGGTTGAAAATGGCCCGGGTGCTGTTCTATGCCCTCTGACAGATCCTCTGAAATGTTCCCGGGAAAAAACACTAGCTTTTCTCCTTTTATGGTATGCTCATTAATATTTAGATAAGCTGCAAGCTGATTGGTTGATTATCAACGAGTGAAGCTGGGAGCAAAAACGCAACACGGCAACAGCAGCACTCGCTGAAACACCGAAGTTGGAGACTTGAAATAAAAACGCGCAAATAAATCTATTGTGTCTACACAACACTGTTTTCAACAGATTGACTATATATCGTTTGAAATGATAACATTACTTGTTTCCACTTCTGTTGTTGAAGCAAACTGGATTGACTTAGGTGGGTAGAACGTTAGGCTACAGCTTAGCAACCAAACCATATTGTGATTCTACTCGGCTTCAGTTAGCTAACTAGGCTAGCTCTAGATATCTTGCTGTAAAATAACATGACAAAGATCTGGACAAACATGCATCGTGAATTGTAGATTTTCATTACACAGGTTATTTATTTGAATGAAACACAGTCAGGAACATGAATCAACGTTAGCCCCATTGCCAATAAACTAGGCTAAATTATCACACATTCTATGCTCTTGCGTTAACTAGCAAGCTAAACTTGTTTACATGCCTACAGTCTAGGTGTTACTAGTAACAGTTACTAGCAATGCTAACGTATCCTGTATCTAAAACCTGCCTTTCTCCAGTTATTTCAAATAGATTATCTAGACAGGCGTTAGCAATAAGCCAGACTGCAGTTCGTTTTCTGGCTATTTTTCGGAAGCTTCCCTTCTAATGCCGACTACAGCTAGTCTAGCTAGAGTCATTTGATGTGTGTAGAAACGTATTTAGCATTCTACCTGGTATGCTATATACAGGAAACGTTAGCATTGCTAATAACTGTTAGCACAACATCATACTGTCCTTGTAGCTTGCGGTTGCAATGAGCATACGGTTGGAATAGCACCTCTTTCCAAGTTCAGCTTCCTAGCATATCCTGCTTGAAATTGTCCAAGGTTGTCAAACTGTCTTGGGTGAAATGTTCAGAGCAAATGAATGATTGAGTGTCGAACTTCGCCGGGATATTCTCATAGACAACAGCAGCCATGCCTGTTGAATGTTTGGCTCCTTGGGAAGACTGTGAGTGTTAGCCTTCCCTGTACAGCCTGGAACACAGCATTTACGACCGTGGTCCATAATCAATATCCTTGTTATAATTCAAAACGTTCTTCTTTGTAATTCCTTATAAGTAGCCTACACAGAGCAGCGCGCAGCTAAACTAGTATCGGAGATAGACGCTACCTCTGGCTGGTCTGGATGTAAATTCTGGGGCGTGACAAAGATACAGACCAGAGCCAATAAGAGGGCGATCACCGGTCCTACGTAGGACCGGTGGCTTTGTTGAAAAGCTAGCGTTTTACAGCCAAATTTTTTCTTTTTGAGATTTGAATAGGAAAGAGGTGTCAATGGACTTTGATATTCACGGTATGTTCAGTTTACGCTCCGAACTGTCGTTTTTCAACAATGACTGGGTAAAATCGGTTTTGCAGTCAATTGCCCCTTTAAAGGAAACATCATATTTTTTTTTTTTTTTACAGTATTTAAACACTGTTCATGTTTTATCTGTCCGTTTTTTACCGTCCTCTTGTTGTTTAAAGTGCTGCCAGACCTCGGACTTGTAGGTGGATGTATCTTCTATATCAGTCGAACTCATTTTTCCCTGCTAGGCTACTGCCGAGTTCAAGCTGTGAATGCTCAATGTAGGGCTGCAACAACAAATCGATTATTAAAAGCGTTGGCAACGAATTTCATTATCGATTCGTTGTGTCGCGCGATTATTACGCCACTCAATAAGTCGCGGAGATGTTTGAGTATAAAAAATAAAATAAAAATTAGTTGAGCGCGGAGGTAGAGGAAAGGCCTTTGGAGAGACGTTGTTGAGTAACGTTGTTCTGAAACACATGGCGGAGGCAGAAAAATCAGTACGACCCAAATCATCTAAGGTGTGGGAGCATTTTACACAAAGTACATCGAAACAGTGTGTATCACAGTGTGATAAAAGCGTCTGCTAAATGCATAAATGTAATTGACCGAGGTAAAGTTAGTTTCATATTCGACATTTGTCTCAATTTCGGAAGACGCTACTTTGCAGCATCGCGTTAGGGACCGGGTGAAAACAACCCATACCATTAAAAAAAATGCGGGACTATTTTTGGGAATATAAACCTCAAACAGACACCAGAGTATCTTAATGTCTGGTATACGTCCACAGCCTTTACTTTTTCAAGGAGGTTTCAAATAAAATGATAGAAAATCACTCTGAGAATAGCTTAATCCTCACAAATCTTAACCTTTTTCAAAATGGTGTCAATTATTTTTAAAATATACAACAGATTATTCAAAATCGGTTTGTGCACATTCTGGTGATTTTTTTTAAAAAAGGGTTGGAAATGAATGCTTTTTAGTTTTTTTTATCCGATTCATCGATTAATCGGAAAAAATAATCGACAGATTAATCGATTATTAAAATAATTGTTTGTTGCAGCCCTAGCTCAATGCTATGTGTACGCGAGCCGCAGGTGCAACATGTGGCGTGAAGGTAGCTCAACCAATAGAATAAAAGGAATGTCATATTGAAAAAGTATCGTCATGACTCCACGATACATATTGTTACATTTTTGTATCGCAATGTATTGTACCATGATATATTGTTACACCCCTATTGATCAGGGCACCAACCTTAAAGTATGAATACTCTACTATGGATATGGACTTAACCACCATCACAGTATGCAAACTGACCCCCAGAGGCTATGGTATTACTTCGGAGCATGGAAAGCCCTACTGTGACTCAGAGGCCTTAAGTTAAAACTTACTTCGAAAGTTTGTTATCTGCCGCTTGTCTGGGGGTGGGTCGCGGGGGCAGCAACCTAAGCAGGGAGGCCCAGACTTCCCTCTCCCTGGCCACTTCCACCAGCTCTTCCTGGGGGACCCAGAGGCATTCCCAGGCCAGCTGAGATACATGGTCCCTCCAGCGTATCACAGCCGCTTTGCATTCGGTTGCGTACCGCTCCAGTGAGAGCTGAAGGTCGCGGCCCGATGAAGCCAACAGGACCACATCCTTTGCGAAAAGCAGCGACCCAATCCTGAGGTCACCAAATCCCCCCCCCCGCTGAACCGAGGGTAAACAAGTATTCCCACCCAAGCTCGACGCCTCTCACCAAGGGCAACTCCAGAGTAAAAGAGAGTCCAGCCCCTCTCAAGGAGCCTATGCTGTGCGTTGAGGCGAGGCCGACTATATCTAGCCGGAATCTCTCTATGTCGCGCTCCAGCTCAGGCTCGTTTCCCGCCAGCGAGGTGACGTTCCACGTCCCTAGAGCTAGCTTCTGCAGACGAGGATCGGACCGCCTTTGGCCGCTGCCACCCGTCTCACACTGCACCCGACCCCCATGACCCCTCCTGTAGGTGGTGAGCCCGCTGGAAGGGGGTCCCACGTTGCTTCTTTGGACTGAGCCCGGCTGGGCCCCATGGGAAAAGGCGCTCGCCATCGAGCCCCACCCCTAGGCCTGGCTCCAGGCATCAATACAATAATAATGAAACAATCAAATACAAACATGCCTTCAGAGCAATCGCTAACAAAGGTAATCACAATAAAACTAGGCGCCTAACGCACCAGAGCTCATATAGTAAACAACTCAGTGATTGGTATAGCTTTGCAATATATACACCCAAACCTGCATACGAAAATAAGGACACCGGCCATATGAAAGTAAGGTTGTCTAACGCAAGGCCGCAGTAGAACAAGTGTGATGCCTTTGCAAGACAAGGTAATACGTAAACACATTTTGGACTACTGCATTCACAAACTCTGTAAATATACATGTTACAATATTTAAAGTATTTAGAATGTAATACATACAATTGGAAACAAAATCCTATCAAACATGACATTAAAAGCTGTTTTGAACTATATTTACATGAACACAACTTTTATGAAAATGTCAATCTTCCTTGGTTCACCTTCCTCTTCAACTGTTGAGAAGCCTCTCCAGAAGTGTGTGCTAGAAGGTGTGAATGTCATTTTAACATTACAGTCCCTTTGGTGCAAATGAATGACAAATGTTGCTTGTGAAATTGCTTGTTTAAGCCAGTTGAAGGCACGGAACACATGCACATGTGTGCACATGATCAGGATGGTACCACCTCCTCCTTTTGAGCCAGGCAAGCCCCTGCCCAATATATCACCGCTTTGAGCTTTCTCTATTGTGGATACACAGGTGAATTTTTAACAGGCTTTTTGTTTCACATACACAGTCACAGTGTGGGCAGCTGTAGGTTGTCACTACTGTGTGAATCCTGCTGTGCTTCTTCAATTCATTACAGGTAGAAAAGGCTTTATCACAGCATTCACAGATGTAGGGCTTCTCACCAGTGTGTTTCCTTTTGCGGTGAAGGCTGAGAGTACTAGCCCGACTACAGGTTTGACCACAGAGGTCACAGCTGTAGGGCTTTTTTCCAGTGTGGATCCTGCTGTGCTTCGTCAATTCAGTAGAGGAAGAGAATGCTTTATTGCAGCATTCACACCAATAGGGCTTTTCCCCAGTGTGGGTCCTGCGGTGAAGACTGAGAGTACCAGCCCGGCTAAAGGTTTGACCACAGAGGTCACAGCTGTAGGGTTTTTCTCCTGTGTGGATCCTGCTGTGAACTCTGAAAGTGTCAACTCGGCTGAAGGTCTGACCACAGAGGTCACAGCTATAGGGTTTCTCTCCTGTGTGGGTCCTGCGGTGAACTCTGAAATGACTAGCCTGGCTAAAGGTTTGACCACAGAGGTCACAGCCATAGGGCTTCTCCCCAGTGTGGATCCGGCTGTGAACTCTGAAAGTCTCAACTTGGCTGAAGGTTTTACCACAGAGGTCACAGCTATAGGGTTTCTCTCCAGTGTGGACCCTGCAGTGAGCTCTGAAATTGCCAGCAATGTTAAAGGTTTGACCACAGACGTCACAGCTGTAGGGCTTCTCTCCAGTGTGGATCACCTGCTTGAGGTTTCTAGATAAGGAAAGGCTCTTCCGCCAGGTATAACAGTGCTGTGTCTCCATAACTCAGTTCTCTATTTGTTCTCTGGTCTCTTGTTTCTCTCTGGTTACTGATCTCTGGTTGATGCGCTCTCTGGTTGATCCTCTCTTTGTAATTTTTCTGGTGTTGGAAGAAGTCTTCCTCACCCTCCGCCCACAATCAAGAGATCTAGAGGAAACAGTTCTTAGTAAATAAGCATTCAGCCTTCACACAATACATTGTTTTACATATGTAACAGTGGTCATTTTGTGAGAAGTGTTTCTCAGGTTTATTTTGCCTGGAGAAACACAGAAAACTGCATGTCCAACAAACAACTCCTTTTAATAGTTTTTTGTTTGTTTACCAAATAATACTATAAACATCATAATACAATACGCAGGATATGTACATGTAATACAATTTACTATGGTTTCTGATTGCATCGTTTTAAATCCAATGATAATAACAATATACTTATAGCATATTTTTCATCTATGAGGCACCAGAAATATTACATTTTGTATTGAAAGCTGAGAATTACAAAACTAAAAGAAACTAGCGAGGTGCCTGTGATTAAATTGTTTTCTGATTGCAAAGGCACTGTTATTGATACCATTGGCTGTTTTTGCTATACTAAAACTTATATCCAAATGTGATCAATTGCTTTAATTAACAACAGATGAACTTCTGCAACAGGACCCTTCGAAGTCTGTGGAGAATAACCTATGTCATGTTGAATGTAACTTTTGGTGTAAGGAGGAATGATGAAGGTCAGCACGCTGACTAGGGAGTAAAAGTGTCAAAATGAAAGATTAGGTGAGGCTTTGGTCACAGCTGTAGGGTTTCTCTCCTGTGTGGGTCCTGCGGTGAACTCTAGAATGGCTAGCCTGGCCTCCCTCTCTTGGGGTCAAGGTAGACATAATTTGGACTGGGCAGAACTCTCAGACTTCTGTCAAGACTACTTTCTCCCGAAGGCCTTTATTTGATTTATTCTATGACTCCTGCTCTGTGAAACTGCACTGGCAACATCGGCTGGTTTTACTGTTCTGAGACTGAGAACATCCTGGTGTGTTGTATTCATTGTTGATTGCATCATTAAAGAACTTGGTCTGGCATTTAACCTTGTATCTTCCTGATTTGAACCTCAACTCTAGATAGACAGATACAGATGTGAGAAAGTAGGTGTACACAAGCACATACTGATACTGCAGCACACACACACACACATAAATCCAGGTGTCGGCACGCAAGTCAGAATTGAGGTAGGCTAAGAAAACAAAACTAAAGAAAGTTTCAAAATAATAGGCCCACCGATAATCTTATTTTGACTAAAACATAATAACAACATACTTAAATATAAGTATTTACATCACATTACATGAAGCCCCCAAAAAAATTAGGCTATTTGCGCTCAATTTACTGCGAGAGAAATTGGCTTGATTTCCTTACCAAAGCTGATATTAAACTTCGTCCCTGAACTGTAGCCTACATATAATGATGACGGGCCTGTGCCCTTTACACAACACGCCTGGCATCACGCCAGAAAATCCATGATAAAACACGGGCTGACACCTGGGACACACTGGCTGCGAAGTGCCCAGAAGCGTCACGATCGGCTACGACTGGCTCAAGGCTGTTCACACCAGTTGCGCATTTTTCCGCGCCGGTCACCAAGTCTTTCAGCTCCTCTGTGCTTTCCTTTATCGTATGTACCGTATTTTACGCAAACTAAGCCGTAGCTTGTACTCCAATTTCATAGTTTTCTCGTGCGGCTTACATTTGTAAGCGGCTTATAGTCCGGTTTTAGAACAAAAAAAGAAGCTTTGTCTCAAGATCTCTACAGACCGTGCAGCTAATTTAATGCTCAACACGGGGGCTTGTTACTTGAAGGAATTATTTACTGTGTAGTCTCAGTTAATCTATCACGGCTTAGAAATAGGCAAATGGCTTGTAGAACATAACATTTCATAATAGTTTCAGTTAATCAAACCGCTGCAAGACCCAGTGAAATGTTATAGGCTAGCTAGCAAAATAACGCTAGCATCGCTAACAACATTACTGATTCAACTTTGGTAGTGTAACCAAGCTCTTAAGTTAAGACGTATTTGTATATGATCGTGTGGACAATAAGACACGGCCGCGGTCTCTTTTCATAACTTGTATTTTACCACTGCTTTTCTTGACATTGCCATTCGAACAGCCCTCACTGATTTAATGTAATGCTTTCAGAATCAAGCCTACGGCAACTCCCGAGGGACAAAACACCCTTGTTCTTTGTCACATAGAATGGACTGCTTTCTGATTTGCAAGCTAGCTAAACTTATACTATATCTAAAATTATTTTGTAGACATAACAATGGATTCTGCCACTAAATGAGTGACTTATTTCTGGACATACTATCCTCAACCGAAGTGAGTTACACAATGCTGTAAGATTGCCTCTACTGTTAGTTCTGTTTTGATGTGTAATGCTATGGTCTATAGTTTAGATAATTTGAGTGTTCACCCTGATTGGGAATGTTGTCTAGTTAGATCGGTATCCAAGCTGTCCACTACGATAGTGTGTCATAGCATTGGTCCGCTCAACGTTAGCTGGCACAACAGTAACGTTCTTTGCTTTCAAAGTGCGGCTTATATTCCGTGTGTATCGGTGTACTCCGATTTACAAACACAAAGTGCTCATTCTGGCGGCGTGCGGCCAATACACGATGCAGCTTATTTTCCGTTAAGTACGGTAATGCTGACATGGTACATAAACATAACATAGGCTCAAGGGCGTAGGTTTGCATAGGGTCTATAGGGACTAGTCATGACCAAAGTTTGGGAAAGACATTGTCCCCACCAATATTTTGTTAATTTCCCCCAAAAATATTTTGCACAATATATTTGCAAAACTCATTCGTATTATTATCTATACTAGGTTTGTCTCCCATAAAAGTGAAAAATACATTTCCAAGTTAACCAATACGCCCTCGAGCCTGTGTGACAAGATGTCATTTAATTGGCTGAAGTGGCAGAGTCAGAAACACTGAATCGTGACTTGCAGAAAGAGGGCAGTCGTCTGACATGGTAAGCTAATACCATAAGGAAATAATAAAGCCTCATATTAGTATTTCGTTTGGTCTCAGCATTGATATTTTTTACCCTTTAGTGCTTTGTAGATAGGAAAATGTTACCCAAATAGAAAAGGGATATAAGAAGTTTTTTCACCACTCAGAGTGTAAGTCGCTATCAAGAAGGTCGTTGTCAGTTAGCTAGTACTACTAGCTAACTAACGACGTGGGTAGTTTTGGAAAACTACCCACACAGTGCAAACCTGCTAGCCTTACATCGCCACCTATTCTACAATGGAAACATCTTTTGAAAGTTGTTAGAGTAGTAGGGCATGTAACTTTTTCTTGTATTAAATATATCCCTAGAGTACGGTGTTCATTTTAGTACATACTCAAACCTCACACTCAAGTGTCAGACTCAAATGAAAAGGCGTCAAGTCTTAGACCAAAAGTCGTCAGACTCAGACAAAACACCCTCAAACTAAACACAGTCATTCTCAGACAAAACGCCCTCAAACTAAACAGTCATTCTCAGACAAAACGCCCTCAAACAAAACGCCGTCATTCTCAGACAAAACGCTCTCAAACCAAACGCCGTCAATCTCAGACAAAATGCTCAAAACAAACATGGATACTGCGAACAACATCGTTTGAGTCTGAGATCTGAGGACATGGTGGGTTTCATGTGACATCACACAGTGGTCGCAGCGCCATTTTAAGGGTTGAATCGCAAGACGCCGTCTATCTGTTGTGCTGTGGGCTGTGATATTTTATAACATAAAATCTCGAATACATAAATGTACCTTTTACAATGTCCCAAAAAACCCTGAGCGTCGTGAGAAATGGATTGCTGCTATCAAGAGGGATCACTGGACTCCTACAGAACAAAAAATGTGAGCATGTATAACGTTATTCTGACCAGGTAGCTAGCATTATGCTAGCATTAGCTCTATCTATATGGTTGAATTATGTTATGCTACTTGTTGGAGTGGTGTTCGTATGCTAAACTACTTTTCATTTGGTGCCCTGATGAGACTGATATTACAACAGAATCTGATGGCAATTCAGTTAAGTGATATAAACGCTATATTTTGTAGGGCTGTCCCCACTCAGGTCAACTACTTGATTTTCTGGTCGATATGCTCTTGGTCGAGTAAGATTTATGGCGTATATATGGCACGCAAAATAGATGTGTAAACCCTTGTCATTGATACGCAGAAGTATGAGACTGGGTTGGTGGAGTGGACGCCATGCCGACTGCTGAGTCTTCTGCCTCTTTTAGGCTGTCACTCATAACTCTGAGTTGAAGCCACGCCCCCTACGCAAAATCGGGGCCAAAAGTCTGAAACTAAAAAAATAAAATTAATTAAAAAAATAAGCCGTAAAAAAAAAAGTTTACGATCTGAAAACATGAAATGTGAAACTGAAAATATTAAACTGAAATGAAAATGTATAATTTATTCAAAATAATTCCAGAAATGTAATCGAAATGTTATTTCAACCTCAAAAATTTTTGGTACACTTGTAGTTTGACCAAAACATACATTTTCAATACAAGCTTTAGTTTTTCGACTAAAGATTTTTTTTTCGAATTTAAAAAACATTTGGCTAACCAACAGCTCCCTCATCTAACTTTGACAACTTTTTTTTCTGACAGAGTTTTGTCTGAGACTGAGGGCGTTTTGTCTGAGAATGGCGGCATTTGGTTTGAGAGCGTTTTGTCTGAGAATGACGGCGTTTAGTATGATGGCGTTTTGTCCGAGAATGACGGCGTTTGGTTTGAGAGCGTTTTGTCTGAGAATGACAAATGAGGTTTTTCTGAGACTGAAGCCGTTTCGCCTGAGTCTGACAACTTTTGGTCTGAGATCTGTGGATGTCCTAAAATGAACACCGTATTAGCGTCTGCAATCATTCGACCATTGTGTTAGCAGCAGCTGGTCTTGTTTAAGCCAGAAGGATAAAGCTAACCTACCCACATACTAGTTTAGCCTAGTACCATCAGGCTAGCAACTCAAAAGTGATATTACCTGCTAATAAATAGGCCAATATGATCCCTTGGATAGTAATATGTCTATCCCTGTAATCTTGACCAATGACAGCAGTCAACTAAGCATGGTTAGTGTCTTTATTAAATTGATGAATTACTGTGCAAGAAAAACAGCAACCTGAAGCTAAAGATGTAAAGCAGGTTGGTGATCAATCAGCATCATGGGTTTAGGTGAGAAGTTGAATTGTCAATTTTGGTAAACATTGCATTAAATTGCTTTATTTTTTATTTTTTATTAAGGCATTATTTTAAAATACATTCAGGAAACTCAAAAGCAGCAGCTGGACCATCAGGGCTTCAGGTGAGGTCTTACTCATGGAATTTCATTAAGAATTTCCATGCATTGGGACGTTGGGGGAATCTGACCTTATGTCAGGCACTTTTTGATTTGGAATTATGTGATGTTGAATAAAAAAAACAAGGCTGTTCCATAAAACCTGAACCTAAATATTCTAAATTGCTTTCAAAATAAATACATATTCTACTCTTATAAAGGTCTACATTTATTCATTAAGGCATTATTCTGCAATGCATTCAGGAAAGTCAGTCCAGTGCAGACATAGGGCAGGTTGAGGAAGCAGTAGCTGGACCATCAGGGCTTCAGGTGAGGTCTTAAATTGATTCTGTGTTGAGGTGTACTATCATGACTGACGGTGTAAACATTGTCTACCTGTTGTAGTGAATTATGAAAAGTTTTCTTTGCTCTTTGAAGAACAGTCAGTTTGAGCGACAGTGACCTCCAAAGATGTCAGAGTGGTAGTGCCCTGGATTTGGGGAGTGAACCATACCAGCCTGATCCGAAATTCATTGAAGTACAGCAACTTCAGCACAAGAAATTACGGTTTTAGGCAAAGTGGTATAGTCAGTATCCGTGGTGCATTATAATCCAACTTTGAAAAAGGTACTTTGTTTTGAGTGTGTCGTATCATACACAATAAAATAGCCCACTCTGGAAAAAAAGAATGACCCAGCCTTCTGCTTAAATGGTTTCAGTAATTGGAAAAATGCCATTGGAAGCTTTAATCGCCATCAAGCGAGTAAAGCACACCATCATGCTGTAACAACAAATGCATTGGAGAAAACGTCAGTTCACACCCAATTACTAAGTGCAATGGCTAAAACACAGCAGGAGGCAAGGCACTGTCTAATGAAAATTATGGGATGCATGAGGTATCTTGCTAGACAGGGGCTTGCTTTTAGAGGACATGAGGTAGACAAGGGTAATTTGTACCACCTTGTCAAATTCATGGCAACAGAAGACCCTCTTCTGGCCTCTGGGCTGACACGTTATCTTACCTTGTTTGGCAACACAGTTGTGAAGGAAATAGCCTCAGACATCAGGTCCCTGCCATTGTCCAATTATCTGTCATAATGGATTGACTGGTCCTGCAACTTAGTCAGGTGAGACCTATATTTCAAAATATATATCATTCAAATGTTAATTCATACTGAATGACACCAACGAGTTCAACAGATTCAGTGATGTGGAATGAGATCGGGAGCTTGTTATGTTAATTTAGCCTATTCAGCCTCCTAGGTATGTTCTTTATGTTATTGTATAGCTGAATAACTTGATGTGTTACGTTAACATACCAGACACCTATTCAGCCTGTTCTGTGTGCTAATGTGTAGTTGAATAACTTGCCTTTCCCGATTAAATGTCTGTTCTTGGTCTTGGATTTTGTGAAATACATTTTGAAATGCGACTGATAGTCCAGTGCGACTTTTGTTTTTTTTCCCCTTTTCATTACGCATTTTTTGACTGATGCGACTTATACTACGGAGCATACGGTAATCATTAAGTCTACAACTTTACTACCGTAAACCGTAGTTTACAATTAATGCAAGCGTCTCGCAACATTTTTTGACCAGCTGCCGAAACGATTGCTGCAGTTATGCTGCCCCAGACAAGGTTAGTTTCGCAGCATACATTGAGATAGTAACTGGGCTGTTGAACTTGTTTTATGGAACCAAACCTACTGAAAATCTGTCAGACTAACCAACACAATAACTACTCTCATCTTCCGAATAAACGTACCGGTACGTTTATTTTTTTTACCCGAATAATCCACCCGGTACATTCTTATTTTGGATGGGACGTTTATTTTTTGGGGGAAAATCGAGACATAATTTTAGAAAATTCCATGATTTTTTTTTCGGAATTTGAACTCTGATGTGAAAACGTTTGCTACTTTAGCTAGCTAGCTACTGGCAAGTAGCTTACATTAGCCAACGAAATTAGCTACCAACTGGTTGTCAGTGCAAGCCAGTAAATGTTAGCCAGAGCCTAATTATGGCTACTTTGTCGGATCGGATGTTATCTCTAGCTACTGTACACTCACATAACATAACGAGTCATTTTCGGTTTCAGGGTACTCAGGATATTCTTTTGTTTGGCAGTAATTGGGGGCGTTGTATCTGCGCATTAGCATATTTAAGGCGGTTAGCATTACAGAGGCAGCCTCGTCGCACGAAGACTCAGTCGAACAAAGACAAGTAGTCTACCTGCGGAGTCCACCGAGGAAGGCCGACGAGGCGGATCACCTCTTCTGATAAGTATCAAGCCATTTATATTCATATCTGGATTATATTCTACCTAGAATTTATTCATAGCTAGCATGTGTTTCCTTAGCATTCCTGTTCATTACACTACCCGTAGACGTAGATATGTCACAAAGTATAGTCGGTCAACTTCCAACCTTCACTACATATCCAGTTCTTCTCCACCTGCCCTGTCTCTTTCCTTAGGGCTCTGGAACTGCCAGTCTGCTGTGAACAAGGCAGACTTCATCCCGGCGTTTGCATCCCATGCTTCTCTTCATGCCCTTGCGCTGACTGAGACATGGATCCGCCCAGAGAACACTGCAACTCCAGCTACTCTCTCCGTCAAGCACTCCTTCACTCACTCACCCCGCTCAACCGGGCGGGGTGGTGGGACAGGGTTGCTTCTTTCCCCACATATTAAATACACATCCACACCACTCTCTGTTACTGCCAAATCATTTGAACACCATTATGTGATGCTAACTAATCCTATCAAAGCATGCTTAATTGTTCTTTATCGCCCACCAGGACCGCTAGCCGACTTTGTGGAGGAGCTGGACATGCTCCTCAGCGTCCTTCCGGATGATGGAACCCCCCTGATAATCCTTGGGGACTTCAACATCCACCTTCAAGGAATGCAGGCTGTCGACTTCTTGTCTCTCCTGACCTCCTTCGACCTGACGCTGCTGAGCACACCGGCGACCCACAAGGCAGGCAAACAGCTAGACCTCGTCCTGACACGTAACTGTATCACTGACTTAACCTCTGTAACCCCACTGCACATCTCTGATCACTACTTTATCCAATTCACTGTCTCTCTCCCTCCAATCCCTCCTACCTCCCCTCCCCTCCCCTCGTAACTTTCCGGCGCAACCTCCGCTCGCTATCCCCCTCCCACTTCTCCTCTATTGTAACATCCTCCCTCCCTCCCATTGACGAGTTCTCGTCCCACCCCACTAACACTGCCACCGACACCTTGCTAACCACTTTAACTGCATCACTTGACTCTCTCTGTCCCCTGTCTACCAGGCCTGCACGATCTTCTCCCCCCTGCCCATGGCTTACGGATGTTATTCGTGAAGAACGGTCCACCCTTCGAGCAGCTGAGAGGAGATGGCGCAAGTCCAAAGACGGTCTGGACCTTGATAAGTATCACTCCCTCCTCAAATCCTTCTCTTCTCACATAACTGGTGCCAAAACCCTCTACTTCCTTAACAAAATTAACTCTGCTTCAAACCCCCACAAACTTTTCTCTACCTTCTCCACCCTTCTTAACCCACCTCCCCCACCCCCTCCCTCCACCCTGACAGCAGACGACTTCTCCTCCTTCTTTGAGAAAAAAGTCGCCGACATTAGCAGTCGGTTCCCTAAACCCACCCTTCCTACCCCCTCACCCTCCATTACTGACCCAACTAAATGTCTAAACTCCTTCTCTCCCCTGTCCGAGGCAGAGCTCTCTGACCTCATTCTCTCTCATCGCCCCACCTCTCCAAGTTGGACTACTGCAACTCGCTGCTCGCCGGTCTCCCATCATGCGCAACCCGCCCTCTTCAGAGGATTCAGAACGCAGCGGCCCGTCTGGTCTACAATCTACCCAGACGCTCCCACGTTACCCCGCTCCTCATCTCCCTCCACTGGCTACCCATAACGGCCCGCATCAGATTCAAGACCCTGGTACTGACCTTCCGAGCAGTGAACGGGACTGCGCCCGACTACATCAAGTCTCTCCTGCAGCCTTACACCCCCACCCGCCACCTACGGTCTTCTTCAGACAACGTCTGGTGGTCCCACCTCTCAAGACCGCCCGGTCCCAGCACAAGCTCTTCTCCTGCCTGGCACCCCAGTGGTGGAATCAACTCCCCACCTCCATCAGAGACACGGACTGTCTCTCCACCTTCAAGAGAAGGCTCAAGACACACTTGTTCCGGGAGTACAATGGTACTTAGGAATGGTTTGCTGAACCCAACGCTAGTTTCCTCAAGGTTCACAATGACTCTTGCTTAGACTGTTGCTCTTGTTGGTTAGTGGTAGCTGATTTAAACTGTTGTATTCTTTTTTAGTTAATCGTATTTTTATTGCTTTCCTACAGGTACACCTGCACTTAGAGATTAATGTTGTGTAATTTTTAACTTGTTTAACTACATGCTCTTATGGTTTCTTCCCTTTAGCACTATTTTTTGGTTGTTCACAATATGTACTTCTTGTTTTTGACTACCCGCAATGCTGTGGGGCTATCTTGTTGTTATTATCAGTGACCTATGCACTTTGTGAAGCTCTCTCTTGGAAGTCGCGTTGGATAAAAGCGTCTGCTAAATGAATAAATGTAAATGTAAATAACGGTTCCCATTCAGCACACCAGCATGACAGTCACAACCTATAGACAACGACCCTCTCATCGTCAAATAGAAATCCCAGGGCATTTACTTTTTTATATTTTGCAAACTCAAGTACAGTAGATACTTTGAAGGTGTAACTAGTACTGGTGCAAGTTCAGGATTGTATGCCGCACAAGACGCGGAATATGAGGTGCTACGAGATGATGTAATTAGAAATATCACAGCACCTGCAATTGTGCTGCGCGGCAGTCGTGTCTACTATAAGTTTGAGGTACCGTATACCAGTAGTCATGGCATGTTTGTTATTTGACAGATTTGTAACTATGTATTTCCAAGCTACAGGCATTGAAGTATTTTCCTAATGCTTTATTTGGTAGTGGTTGTCATGTTGACTGTAAGCTGTTTAAGGAAAAGTGATAGTATTAGTACATGTATGTTTGTAACTAGACAGCCTCTTTTTTTACTTTGTAATAACTAAGTATGTCCAGTGGTTTTCATGTTATGTTGCAGTCATGTTGACTGTAAGTTTTTGAGGAAAACTACCATATATTTGTAACAGCCTCTTTTTAGAAAATTTCTAATAATTATCATGTATTTCCAAACTACAAGTGTTTAAGTTTTTTCATAACAATTGTATATTTGCTGTCCATTTCTACTCCTGATTGCAAGTGACAATAAAAGATGTGCACTTACACTGATAGGAACACATTTTGATCGCATATGGACACAGTGTGCTGATTTGGCAATTTTCCGGGGGGTACTTTTATTCCGGGGGGTACTTTTATTCCGGGGGGTACTTTTATTCCGGGGGGTACTTTTATTCCGGGGGGTACTTTTATTCGATTTTGAGGATTTGTCCGGGGGGTACTTTTATTCCGGGGGGTAGTTTTATTCGGAAGATAAGAGTACCTGGTTTATTCAGTTACTTGCTTTATGGAACAGGCCTCTGGTCGCTTTCTTTCAGCCTGCTTATGTCACATTCTAATTGGGTGGAGAAGAATACAAGGTTCATCCCAAGGTTAATCCCAATACAAGTTCTTTGTAGTTTAATAAGTGTCGATTCAAATCAAACAGTTAATACACCAAAGTCTTGTCAGAAGTCCTTATCAAAGTTCAGTCGAGCCAAGTTCTACCTGGGCTCCGCAAAGCACACAGGTCTTATACTCTTCCTAAGGGGGAGGTGTTTGTCAGACACCATTGATGGGGAGGGGATGTCCTCATCCTCTCAGGTTTCAGAAGGACTTTGTGGGCAGTCTAGAGATCTGGAATACATTCTCCACTGCCTGAAACCAGTTCGGTCTCCTCCTTCTCTTGACCCAGAGATGTGTGGCCTTATCATCTCTGGTGTGGTCATTCCGTTTCCCTTAATAGGTAGGGATGGGCGTGGTTAATCGGTTATCCGAATATCCTAAAGTAAGTTAGTATTCGAATACTGTTTTTGAATACTTATGTAGGAGTAGTAATAAATGATTCCATGTGTTGTGAATTCTAATAGTTGCGACGTAAAAAAATTAAAATGGTAGGCTACCAATAATTCCTTTGGTAATAATTTGTTTCTCAAAACGTTATTATATTAGATATTAATAAAAAATGATTCACACCTTCACAAAATCCCCACGCCCAACCCAAAATCCATAAATGTAACATCCTATACAAAATTCACACCCCATTCAAGTCCTATCTGCCAGAAACCAAAGAATAGAAATAAGTTCCCTTGTCCTGAGACCTGCTTTCTTACCTGCCTGTTTCTTCATACATTTGTCCACCTCACCTGTTGCTTCAGCTGGCTCTCTCACAGCAGCATGTTTAGGGATGGGGATCGTTAATTTTTATCGATGCCATTCGAGACAGCTAACCACCATCTAAAGGAATGAATTTGGCAAATGTTTAGCAGCACCCACACAACCCACGCCACCTATCAACACCGGCTGCCACACATTGCGTTTCGTTATAAAAAAAAAAAAATATGCTATTTAAAACACGCAGCTGCATTTCCTTTCCCTGCTCTTCCTCCGTCTCTCTGTCACTCACGCGCAATGATGGCTTTAAAGAGGCCAGTGTGAGTCGGCTGGTGGGAGCAAGTGGGAGGCTGGTGAGCCATTTCCATCGCAGCACTGTAGCGATAGTAGGGTCAAAATCTGCCCTTACACAAGCTCATTAAGCACTGTCCAACACATTGGAACTCGGTCTGTGACATGTTTGAGCATCTCCATGAGTCAAGATGGGCAGTGGCAGCAAAACCATCACGCTGAGTGATGCCAGGACTCTGGAGCTCACAGATGACAACTTGCAAACGATCGAAAACATCATGCCGGCACTCCAGTCCTACTACAGCATTGTGCAACGAGACCCATGTGTTCATAAGCTTGGAGCACCCCGTGACACACAGCCTCCTGACAAGGCACCTAATCCCAAACTCTACACAGAGTCCCGAAAAGCTGTGGACTTAAGAAAGCAGTGGCAACCTCGCTGAGAAAGCATGAAGTTTCAAATAAAATGATAGAAAATCACTAATCTTTGAAAATAGCTTAATCCTCGCAAATCTTAACTTTTTTCAAAATTGTGTCAACAAATCTTAAATATACACCAGATCATTCGAATAAAGTCTGTTTTACTTCCACAACCTTTCAATTTTCAATAAAGTTTTAAACGAAACTCAAATAGATTGCTCATCTTGGCAAATAGCATTAAATCCACGCTAATATTCATAACTTTTTAAAAATTGTGTGCCTGTTGGTGCACATTCTGAAGAGTTTTTGCACTGTAAATTTGCACTGTCAGTTCTGTTTTTGAATAAAGGGTTGGAAATGAATGCTTTTTTGTTTTTGATCCGATTCATCGATTAAATCGAAAAAATAATTGACAGATTAATCAATTATTAAAATAATCATTAGTTGCTGCCCTAGTTATTACCAAATCAATGTGTGTGTGTGTGTGTATATGTGCGCATTATATTACAACAACAACAAATATAACTGTATGGTCCATCCTGGCAATAGTCCATTCCGGCGGTGACGGGCCTTATATTGGATTATTATTTATTAGGGATGCACCGATCCGACCTTTTCAGTCCCGATACCGATGCCTGGGCTTTGTGTATCTATGATACCGACCCGATACCGTTGTTGAATTAAAAGTATAAAAACGGTATACCTCCCACCTTATACCTTCCTTCCACCATGTGGAAGAGACTAAAGGCACCAGACTTTACAAACTAAGACAAAAATAACATAAGTAATGTACTGAATTCTTATTATTTGTAATTTAAAAAACAAATGTGCTTTCAAAATGCGAAAATAGAATGTAATCAAACGTATTAAAATAAATTAAATGTAGCAGTAGAATTGGTGTGTATTGGTCAAACATACAATAGTAATCAATCAATTACAAAAACTTGGTAAACATTACATTGTAAATATTAGAATTCTTATTTATTTGTTGTTGCTGGTTGCTGGTGTGTAAACCATGGAAGTTTTTAGATTGAAGCATTGCACCGTGCGGTGTACAGCTTGTGTCCAACCAGTGGATAGATAAACTTAAAAGTAACATCGAGCGAGCCAAAGAGTCGGCTGTGTGGAGATATTTCACGCTTGCCACGCCGTAGTCAAGTAGTTTAACGGCTGCTTGCAATGTCTGCAAAGTAATTATTTTGAGGGGTGGTGGTAGTACTGTAAAGTACAATCCTACCAATTTAATCAAGCACATCCAAAAGCACAATGCTAGGAGCACGCCGAATTCCTGCAGCTCAACGACTCTACTATACTGTAGAATCTACAGTGTAGATTAACCCGTTAACCTGTTAAGGAGTAGCGTCTCACATATGTGATCGTTTGTATGCGGGTCTCACAGCGCAACGTCGCATATGCGATTTCGAAAATTCAATTTGAATATTTTTCAAAATCATTATTTTTGATATAATCATTACTTTTTATTATAAAAATGATCAGTTGCAATATATCGCAGCACCAAAAACGATTGCGCTCATTTACATATACCGTACGATAAGTCAATATATTGACTATCGCGACAAGCCTACTGAGAGTGAGCTCATGCCGGGAAATATCAAACTGATGATTTAACGTTTCGACCAAGCTTTAATAAGGTTGATATGCCGAAACTAAAGTTATATTGATAGTAAAACTCGGATGGAATATGTATATGACGGATGGAATGACTGCGCATCAGCCAATCGGAATGCTCGTACTCGTAACTTTTTTAGTCTTGTTTTTAACTCAAGTGTTGTCTCCTCTGAGGCAGTTGTTTTTGTTTGTAAAAAATAATCAAGTGTGATGATGCAGTATGGTATGGTTATTTTGTACCATTTCTTAATTGAATTTACAGAACAATTACTCAGTGTTTCCCCTGTTGATTGGCCCGCCACGGTTAAATTTCTACCGCCACGGTATCAGAATTAGAGCTGTACAAAATTGTAGGCCGTCTATCAGCCGTGATTGTTAGAGCGCATGTCGGAGAATAGCACAGACGCGTTTCACAGCGCAGTTGAGATTGGCGTGTGCATCCTTGAGAACTGAAAGTCGTATAAAACATGTTGTCAGTTCATTTAAGCCTGTTATTGTATTAGTCTATAGTTCTAGCAAATTTAAATTAAGTTAACTGGTGATTTTCGTTGTTTGTATTCTTCCCCTGCTAGCGAAAATGCACGTCTGTTGATTCGATAGCGATTGCTGCCCTTGCTCACGTTTGTATTTTAGGTGCATTATTATGCTTAAGTAGCCTAGTTTTAATGAATAAATAGTGGGTATTGTTATTATTTGCTACAGAATGCTTAGCCTATCAAGATCAAATGAAGCAGACAGTGTACATGCTTCCGAGTGGCCTACCTTAATCTGTAGGCTAGGCCACTGCATTTACAACAAGTTGTTACGTAAATTATTAATTGGCAGCATTTATGCCATTTAGAACATACTGTAAGGTGTCTTTAAGTATGCAAATTGTATTTATTTAGGGGAAATAGGACAAAAATATGTGCAATATTACATTAGCTATTAGACTATTACATTCGGGGGGGGGGGGGGGGGTGTTGTAGACCTGACCTGCCCCCACTGCTAAAAAAAATCCTAGGGGAAACACTGTTACTATACCAAGATGTATACCGTAACCGTGATATAAAATAACTCTTACCGTGATAGAAGATTTTGGCCATATCGCCCAACCCTAGTAGCCATGTTGCCTAATTGGCTATTTTTGCGTTATTCGCCAAGTTAAGAGCTACGCCTGAAGACGCATGCGTATTACAAGTTCCTCGTCTTTGCTTCATGTTCAATAAATTGATCATTCATTTATTTTCTTTATTTAATCCTTATTTAATCTAACAGTATAAATCACAATTATTGCCAGAATGTGTGGTGGTTCATATGTGTATAATTTCGGATACTTTAAATAGTGAAATAATTTCAAATCTCCATCCCTATTATCTGGTAGTGCTCACTGGCCTTGAGCATGCTGACTCTATATTCCCTGCAGTTGTGCAATCACCCCATGCACCCCTCCCTGTTAGTATGCCAACTTCTTGTTTTTCCTCTTATTCTCTTAGACAATTTCATTTAAATACAGGTGACATATTGATACATGTGGAATATATATATATATATATATATATATATATATATATATATATATATATATATATTCAACATTATTATTACATATTTTGATATATCTGAAGCGTTGATTGTATTTTCATTCAAAAAGAAGCATTGATTTGAAGCATTTGATTTGATTTCAACCATACTTGCTAGCAAGTTAGTCAAGTCCCGGGTTCATCTAGTTAGCCTACTTATCACCATCTTGATTAATTTTAAAGAGTTACAGTGCGTTTACACTGCAGCGACACAAATCGCTTGCCTTCCCACAGTTCACCACGTTCGGGGGCGTATCAAACAGATTAATGTAGAATTGTAGTTCTCTAAAGTCACTGTTGTAGTTGTCATGGCCAAGTGTGCAGACTTGGGCTACGTACTCGCAACATCGATCAAAATACTATTTCTATACAAAATACAAAACTGTTTAATAGACATACACGTTGACATGTGTAAAAACGTTTTATGATACTCAGTCTCTGCTAATCTGTCGATACGACCAGGGAATTTCAGCCGGAGTTCCAATTACTACTGTAACTAGCTAGTTACCAGAACAAAGTTACGTAATGTGACGAGAATCTGAATTTGAACGTACAAAAAACCCACCAGGAGCACCGGCAACGTCGGCAAACCTGCACCAGGCCTCATTCTTTTAATTAATGTATTTGTACAAAGACAGAGACGTCTCGTACAGGACTGGATATGCAACCACAGGTGATTAGTTTCTCCTTCATCTTAAAAACTGAAAGCTAGAAATGTTTACCATGGTTGCTACGTTTCGAGAAACAAGAAAACACTGATTGGCCATCGCTAGTGAAAATCGCTCCTCATTTGCATAAAGTTGAGAAAATCTCAACACGATCGCGTTGCGTCGCTACCCACAATGCACCACGTAAGCGATTCGTCGGCCTCCATTAAAAACTAGAAAACGCATTTCCTGCTGAAAATGCGTTGAAATGCTGAAAACCGTTTTCTTTTTTTTTTTTGCTGAAAATACAGAAACGAAAAAATACCTGCAAGCTGAAATTATTAAAAAAAATTGTGAGTCACACTAAAGAGGCAGTGTGGTAGCTGAACTGCATCATCTAACAAAGCTAAGTGCTTAAATACAATGCGGGACAATAAGTTTGAACGTTGTGAAGCAATCAAAGAAAAAGTTGAATTTCAAGAGGCAGTGTGGAAGCTGAACTGCATCAACTAACAACGCTAAGAGCTTAAATAGCCTACAATGCGGGAGAAGCTGAAAGTTTAACTGTTAAACAGAAGTAGGCTAGCTAGTCGTAAAAAGAATATTATAGTTTTAACAGCTGAAATTAGTCGGGATAGTAATATCAGTTGCAGATGTAGCAATGTATCATTGAGTGCGTTTACTCGGCTTTCTTAGTAGGATTCAATGTGTTGATTGAATGAAAAATACAACAGTAGGGCCGATACAGGAAGACACAGCGACACTTTGTTGCAGAAGGATGATGGTGCAAGTTCTGTCCGTGGAGCATACAACGATTAATAAAAAGAATCATGTAGACGTGTTTGAGTAATCGCATAACGAATTACACATGTAAACGGAACAATCGTATTATTGGCATAAACCGACAATGGCCATCGGGTTTCTCATAGTCTAGTGAACGCACTCGGTGGCGTAGTAGAACAAAACAGTAGTGATGTTACGCTCAATACCGTGCTCACGAAGCTGTATCGACCTTTCGAAACAATTGGTACCGATACAAACATGTCGAGCGTGGCCTCAAATGGGCAAAAACCACGTGATTAGAGTCGAAGTGTCGTCCGAAGCATCAGACGTCACACGAGCAGCTGAGACAAAAGGCGTTTTATTCAAACGCTTAAAAGACATCAGAAATCACTAATATTCGTAAGTTATAAAGAGGAGACAGGCCTATTTACAGACGCTATAGAATACATTCATTGACAGAGCCAGAGATGCAGATAGATACAGATATGATATCGTACACAAGCACATAGACTACATATTTCTCTAGTTTTACCAGCGTTCTTATGTGGCCATCCCTTTCCCGGTTGCAAAAGCATGTTCCAAAACCTTAACCGCTCGCTTACATTATCATATAATAATGTATTCATTTAACATTTACTTCCACTAAAACAGGGTGAGTGGATGCGATCTCACTTTGTCTGAGTGAGAGGCTGTGCTCTTACCACATTGCCATACTAAGTTGAGCGCTCCATCTAATTAATATTATAAGAACCTAAAATTAAATGTAATAAACGTAAAGTAGCAAAGACGTTACGTTGTTTATAATACAACAAGATATATGATAACATATTTTTGACACTTGCAAATCGAAACATTTGTCACATAACCTTTATTTATCAAGTTGTCAATGACGATTGTGAGACTGACGTCTCGAGGACTTGACGTCACTTGATTCCTTCCTTCGCTCGATACAGTCGCCATACCATAAACTGACCAGCAGATGTCCCTATGGAGAAGATGTATCGAACGCTTCGAAAAAGCGATACTTTTGAGACAATTGTGTCACATAGCTCGTTGCTTCGGAAAGCTTTGTTTCCCCCATCACTACAAAACAGTATCATAAGCATAGTAGTTAGTGAAAGAGATATTAGCAGCATCTGCAGAATTAGTAGTTGTAGTAGTGGCATAAAAATGCACAAAATTAGCTATATATTGATCCAAAAACGAAGCATGAAGAGCGAAAATTGTGGCAATGCTGGCAAACTAGAAATACTTTTTGAAACTGATTTCGAAGCTCCCCTCCACTCTAACCCTACGTTCACACTGCAGCGACGCGAATCGTTCTCTAAAGTCACTGTTGTAGTTGTAATGGCCAAGTGTGCAGACTTGGGTATACGTACTCTTAACATCGATCAAAATACAACTTGTTTACAAAATACAAAACTGTTTAATAAACATACACGTTGACATGTGTAAACAAGTTTTATTATATTACTCGAAGTGTCTGCTAATCTGTCGATACAACTAGGGAGTCCCAGCCTGGCCAATTAGCTAACTCTCGTTACCACAGAACGAAGTTACGTAATGTGACTAGACTGAATTTGAAAGTACAAAATACCCACCAGGAGCACCGACAATTTCGGCAACCTTGCGCCATGCTTCATTTTTTATATTAACATATCTGTACGAATACAGAGACGTGTCATACAGTACTGGGTACCCAGCCACACAATCAGTTTCTCCTCCATCTTGAAACCTAGAAATGTTCACCATGGTTGCTATGTTACGAGAAACGAGCCAACACTCCGATTGGACATAGCTAGCAAAAATCTCTCTTCATTTGCATAAAGTTGAGAAAATCTCAACTCTGTCGCGTCGCTTCCCTACCCACAATGCACCACGCAAGCGATTCGCCTGGCTCCATAGAAAACGTGTTGTCGCTCGCATCGCGTCGCTGCAGTGTGAACTGTAAGCGTTTCAGTCTGCACTCTAGGCTCTCACGTACACACCCATGTAAATCTCAGAAACGGTTTAAAAAACGTATGAAACATAATCAGTGATATAAAAAAAAAAGTTGAATAGATATCATAAGCTTTTTTTTCTTCTTTTTTATAGTTTAGGGTTTTGTCAACATTTTAAAGTTTAAATGGTGGCTGTAGCTGAAGAATTGAGGAAGAAGAAGGATTTGAAAGTTGAAGAAGTTTAAGAGGATTGAGGAATTGAAAAAAAAACTCAATTGGAAAACCATGTAAAGAATATTATGAATAATTGATTTATATTAATTCAAGCATAAGAGGTACAAAGCTCAAAAGATATAGCAGTCATAGCCTGAAACTGCTGAATTTTTTGATAGCTGAACGGTTTTAATAGCTGATGATTTGAAGGCGCTGAAAGGTGTCGCGGAAGAAATAGAAGAAGAATGCGAAGAAGTTGAAGATTGAAAGAACAATACTTGGAATGCTGAAGCAGCATTCCAACAATGAATGGAAAACATGTCGCTCGCATTGCGTCGCTGCAGTGTAAACGCACCGTAATGGTACGCTCTACTGTATACAGTAACATCAGTGCTCAAAGTGGGCCGGTACTCACCGGTACGCAGTACCGACACCTCTACATTTGACTCTTAAGCGTACCAGCACCTTTTCTTGCGTAGCGGCACCTTTTCTTGCGTGCCGGTACGATAGATTAGAAAAAGTTATCTGGACAGCATCAACTGATCCCTCAGTAAAACAGATTTTTCACTGCTCCTTTCAAACCTAGAAATTAAACAACTTTCGTTTGTAAGTAATCATGTTAGCCTGGCTTCAGAAAGGCATCTAAAGGCATCTACCGGGAGAAGAATAACGATGGAAAACGAGGATAAGAAACGCAAGGGTGGGGCTGAAAAATAAAGAGACCTATCTTTCACTAGACAAGGTTTTACCAATTAAAAAACAACCATTTTTATTTTACACAAGGCTCAAAAAACTATTTTGCGCTCAAATAAAGGCCAAAAAAGTTGGCCTTTAAGTATCAAACTCACGAACTAGCATCACATCAAACACAGACTATGCATGCATTAGCAGGCAGCTGTGGTGGCATAACTATACACAAGTTTACGTGCCAAAACCAGGGGGCCGCCATAACTCTACACATATGCAATTAATTTCCGCCGGAAGTGGTTTGCACAGCGTCTGCCGGTGTAAACACAGCAATGTCTATGCTAGCTTGGGATCACGGTCCTACTACTTTGACATACTTGTCGCTTGACATTTACTACTGGATAAGTTGCCAACGTTGTCGCATGTACTTGTGGATAACGTCGTCGCCATATGGACTATGTACTTTTAAGTACATTTTAGAGTAGATTTATAGTTATAAAGCTTTTGCCAGTCCATCATTTTGGAGCTTTTAAAATGGAGCAAAGGCAAAGTCAGAAGATGACTTTAGTCAGTGATTCATTAACACATTCAAAACCTTTGTTGTCTAGCTCTTCAATCTCTCAGCAAAATGTAGGCTAATTATTTGGCCAAAGGATGCCACACGTATCAGACAGAAGTTGTTCTTTAAATTCGTAGCCCGACATTAAAAACATAGTCGGTTGACTGATCGCATTGTTGTACCCAGTCAAAGGAATAAACACACAGGAACTTCATGAACATTCAATGGTCTTGCCAGTTATCCTGGCAAAACATGTAGAATAATGTTCTTTATTTATTGCCAGGACACAGTCCAAGTAGCCAAGGCATACGTAACATTGAAAGCTAATTTGTTCGGAATTTCTAGGCTATACTTGATGATACATGTTGAACATCAACCTATTCAATTTAACAACTTCAGAAGGACAAGACAGGCAGTAACCTTATTTATGTGGCTTGTCACTGCCTGAAGTTCCAATGTATCTATCTATTCTTCCTATGAACCCGGTTATGACTGCTTTAAACAAGTACCGGTTGGCTACACACCTCATGCCGGGCTTATACAGATGTGTGTATTTGAAAGGTTTGAATTATTATATCCACATATCCACTGCAACAATAATAATATACTCTCCACATAATCCACTGCAACAATTGGACAATGGAACACCAACAAAATGTGAATAGCCTACAAACAATACTACTGTAGTGTAAAGGGCCCTATTATCGTCCACTCTAAATCTCCAACGTTCGGGGCCCCATTTTCGTCCACAACCTTTTCTTCCGTTAATTTCTTAAAGAAGATATGCAGCAGCAACGGAAGAAAGTAACTCATCGATATGTACACATCTTATATTGCTGCACACCAAATTACAGCTTCTTACTTTGATATTTGAGTATGTAAATACGCTCTCAAACCGTATGTGTAGCATCTGCCTTCCGCAGCGTCAAACTGACATTTCTCCATTGAAAGTGGTTGGGTGGACGATAATGGGACCACTTACGCTAGCTGTAACAGGCTAGAGGCGATTCTAGGTTTTAAAACTGGTCGTAGTACTCTAACCACTCGTTCGGGTGCTTTCTCGAGTGTTTGCAACCAACTACCACACACGTCGTTCCCGAACTACTTTTCTTCATGTTGTAAATTGTATATCCTCTTTGTCACTGCGATATCAGTGCTTAGTCGGCACAACGGAGCTAGCTAGCAAAACAAACCCAGCCCACTAGAACGGAAGTGGATTGCAGAGCAGTTCTGGAAGTAGAGCGGAAACGGCTCAAAAACTTGTCTGGTGAGCTGGTCTGGATAAAAGTCCAGGGCCTATTTTTACTCCCAGACCGTCCCTGCCGCCCCGCAACATTAAGCCACCCCCCTGATCAAATATGCTCCCGAGGCTATGCATTTATGTTGTTAATAAATAGGCTAACAATAAATTGTTGTTGTACCAGCAATCCAAGTTTTGTTCTTTACTGTAGAAATCTCAAATTTCATAATGATTTGCCAATGCAAGAGTACCGGCACGTTTTTTTCTCCACTTCAAGCACTGAGTAACATAACACAATGAAAGAAAATACCGGAAGGTCAACGGTAGGCCTACTGTAACTAGCACCGTGGTGAGCTTAAAACTAAACACACAAACACAAATCCTGGACACAACGATGTCAAAACCAACGCATAATGCAAACCTTGAGTCTAGTTGTTAGATTTGCAACAGTGCTTTAAACTTCAAAAGCAGAAATAAAACGTAAGGCATATAATTAACTTTACATACCTGCAGTACGGTAAACAACTTTCAACCTTTCAGACTGGACAGGACAGCGGCGTTCTTCTTTTAATGGCAGATTGCCACCAACGTTCATGAGATGCAGCACCGCCACCTACTGTTCTGGAGTGAGAGGCCGTGCTCCTCCTACAGTGGGGTTTGGGTGAAGACAACAGCACAATTAGAATGGGATTTATTCGCCATGAAAGTTTGCACAGACAAGGAATTTACTTTGGCAGGAAGGTGCATACAATAAACATATAGGAACCTACAATTTAAATATGTGGACTATCTATACAAAGGGTACATAGGGTACATAAACTAGCAGTCCTAAGTGGAATTAGAATTCAATAAAATGTACAATAAAATTAAATATAAAATGTCATAAAATTAAATATAAGTTACCACTTACAATATAAAATACAACTATTATAAAAAAATACAAATGTGCAAGATACAATTGTGTGATGTAATGTGTTTTAAGTAGTCATTAGAGTCAGTGTGGACTAGGGCTGGGCGATAAATCGATACAAATAACTTGTAAAGAAGTAATGACTTCCCTCGATAAAGATATCGTAACATTAATTCATTTTCAATAATGTCGATAGAGAATAATTAGGAACAGCAGACCATTTAATTTCTGTATTAAAAGGTCTTAAAAAGTCTTAAATTTAACTTGTTTACACCTGAAGAAACCCTGTGAAGCCCCCACCCCCCACTCCAGAGACAAGATAATTTTGACTGATAATCTAATAGGGTAATAGGGTTACCCTAATAGGGTTCAAGACGACATCAATATCTAGTACCATAAACAATTTCACCTTGGTATGTCAATATATGATTGAATTCAATTGAATTGCTCCACTGTGCGCACACTCCAAATTCTCACAGACTCCTCCTGCCCCTTGACACTAGGGTGACCACCTGTCCCGCTTTGCGTTGTGTCGCACATCATTTTCACCCCTTGTTCCGAAGGTCGCATATTAAAAATGCTTTGCTATACAGCGAAAAGAGGGACAGGTGGTCAACCTACTTACACGCGCGAGCTTGGCGAGACCCACACACATCCTTTCTGGAAATGGTGTGCTGACCAAGCCCCACCCTAACCCTCATTTCGCTTCCAATCGCAGCTCGCCGTTACGAATATAAATTCTTTTTCTGCGGCCATTGTTGTTTTCAACTGGAATTGCCTTATAGCCATCCTGGAGGCAGCCACGTTCGGTAAGTCCTATTTTTACACATTTTAAGCTGGAATCAATGATTGGGTTTGTGAAAGTACACTACTCTTAAAATATGGTGAAGGTTTGAGCACTTTGAGACCTTTAGATCGTGAGTTCGAAGTGACGGAAAACCAAACTCGAAAAGTAGCTAACTTTTCTCCCTGTGTAATTAGTGAATCATGTAGCATCTCGGCGAATTCATCAAAAAGGTAGAGGAGGGCTAGCCTGGCTCTGCCCTCCTACCTACTTCCGCTCAATTTGGATTTTGCTTCTCTACTAGGTCTGGGATGTCGATTCTGAAGTCGGTTTCCAGAAACAAATTTTTTGTAGGTCCAATCAGCGAACAGAGGGAGTGGCTGAGAACGATGACGTTAATGTCGTGCACTTGTTTGAGTAGTTCAGTAATGGCGGCGGAGAAAGATGCGAGCGAAACTATTCTGCCGTTGTGGCAACGCTGCCGAATATAGGTTAAAGCCGGAGCAAGAATATTCCTTGCTGAGTTTTGTTGGAGGCCATGATGTTGTGGCCCTCCTCCCCACGGGGTTCGGGAAAAGTTTGATTTTCCAGCTACGGCAGCCAGCTCCGTTACAGTAGTGGTGAAGGAGTTGGCTAAGGCGAACGCTTGCGATTGGTTATGGCAAATCAGAGTGGCTCTGGGCGGATCCAATAGTTTTAAACTTCAACAGAGGACCCGCCTTCAAGGAAGTTAACGTTTGTCAATCGAGACATACCAGACCCTTTGTACAAATGAAATGTACGAGGGTCTGGTTAGGACCAGGCTAGAGGAGGGCAGCTTTTAGGAGAACAAGCGATTCCCCACAGACCTGTCGACTCAGAATTGGCTCGTGAAAGTCTTTGTAATAAGCCTATGCGCCAGGGAGACCGCATAGGCTTAGGCGGCAGCCATGTTTTGGTCGCGTCAAGTTCATAAGTTCACCATTTCACAGTTCGGTCGACACCAAAAATGTGTTTGTTACCAAACCTCGAGGAGGGAAGCCTTTAGGAGATGTAGGAATTGTACTTCTAGCCAGATGCTCCGATTATTTTTGTGATTTGTGGAAAACTTGCAAGTGGAGTGAGACTGCGTCCCGAGGGTACATTGTTTTGACTTAGCCTCGATGACAGACTCGGCTCGCTCACTGGCAGTGTGTACGATATCGTAATTCACTAAATTATAGTCCTAAAACGTCAGGGAGGGCTGCTTTTTGTAGACAAGAGTCTACTGAAGATAGCCAGTATATAGGATCTTTCAAAACAAGCCTATTTCATTTGTCATTTTCCTGAGAAAGCGACCTACGTTAGCCAGGCTAGTTTCACTCGGTCAGCCTATTTAAAGGTCTCTGACAGTCAGAATCACTGTTTACAGGCAACGTTCGAGCTGGTCTTTGGTCAGATGTGAATATTGACCAGTTTAGAGCTAAATACTCTTGCCAGAGCCTGGAATCGAGCCAAATGTTTTGAGTGACTTTGCATGGCCGGGTCTCCATCAGCTCAACACATTTGGATTCAAGCTCAAGTAATGCCACTACATTTCACAGTCAAAACTGTAGTTTATGTCAAGTGTAGATGTAAAAAGCTTCATTTTTCACAACTGACATGGATCCTTTCTTCACTTTTACAGGTCTGGAGGGTCATGCAGAGGCCTGCTCAACAGAGGGTGCTGAGAGAAAAACTGATCCATTGCTGGACTACCCCCCTCTTGCTGGACAGAATCAGAATCAGGACAGCTTCTCTTCAGCCCTGACCCCAGGACAGCTTCATCCAGCTGGCCTGCAGGCCCTGCTTGCCCCTGCCTGCAGGCCCTGCTTGCCCCTGCCTGCAGGCCCTGCTTGCCCCTGCCTGCAGGCCCTGCTTGCCCCTGCCTGCAGGCCCTGCTTGCCCCTGCCTGCAGGCCCTGCTTGCCCCTGCCTGCAGGCCCTGCGTGCCCCTCCAGAGACAGACAGTCACCCCACAGACACAGTAGCTCTGCAGACTGCTTTTTTGAGGATATTGATGAAAAAGGACAAACCAGCATTTTTTACTTTGATGAAAGTCTAAATTTGTAATCCTTTCCATGTCCCAGCATGCCAAGCTTCTGACTTTTAGTGTCCTTTTGACCTGAATCCAATGATTAGTCATCTGAATAAAAACCACTAAAGAGAAGTACTGCTTCTTGGATGATTTGTGCTCCACATCAGTACATCTCACACATTTGCCTTTGTTTCCATGGGATTCATGGACTTGCAAGTTTCTGCTCCACCATTGTGTAATAAAAAATATAATTTAGGACAGCAATTCCATTTTTGTGTTATTTTTTCGCATTACACACATATAGTCAATGTACTTAAACTCAACTGATTGTTGTCATTTTACCATACTGTTCATACTGAACAGACATCAGTGTTTGGGAAGATTACTGTATATTTCCACTTTTCATCTGTATTTCCATCGTAAATTTGGTCTTTAATTTCAATTGGAAGGGGTATTAAAAGGTCTTAAGTTAAACATAGTTATGCCTTAAAAGTAGGGTAAAAAATAGAGACTAAATGTGTAAATGGATGTTGAAACTCAGTTCTCTGAGTTGGTGCATGTCAGTTTAGGCAAAAGTTGTCTTTTAAACCTCTAGGTTTAAAAAGAATTCAGATTTGATTGGAACTCTCTCTTTTATAAATGTATAGTTGGATATGACATTTAACAGCCATTAAATTCATTAAGCAAGTTGTTTAACTCAAACAACCATAACACAGTAGGCTACATATGGTATACAAAGCTGCAGTCAGATTTGGCGAAATTGTTAGCTTGGATGTTATCTTGACATATACATGGGGTCTTGATGATGATGCGCACGCAGCTTCAAGGCAGAAAGATGTGTTACATTTCAGGAGACGCCGGGACCTTAGCGCATCAGTAGCATCTCGTCATATCACACAGTCGGAGCACAGCTAGATCATCAGCGTCAACGCTCTTGGGTACCCAGCATGCAGTGCGGCATGTCAAAAACCACCAAGACTTGTGGTAAATAGTTTGGTTACAACAGCTATGTAAGGGATTTCAGTTGTTGTGTTCGTTCAGTTAGATGTTTGTAATATTGTTGTTTGTTAGTTAAAATAATATTGTTGGTCACCCTGAGAGTGCATGTTGTGTGGTTTAATCGGAAGTGAGAGTCGGCCTCCATATATATATGTCGGTAAGGAGATCATCATGGGCTGTGCCATAGACCTTTTGCCAATGAGGCTATTCTTCATTGTAAGATGACTGTGGTTTTGGATTGCGGTCTAAAGCATCTTTGAGAAATTCTGGAAACAGTGTTGAGAGCAGTGTGTTTTGTTTGTGGGAGGCAAATTTTGGGTGACGTCTAAATTCATGCGTCCGCATCAGCATTTCTGCTTTGGATTGACTTGTGCTGGGAGGGAGGTAAACGGCATGAATTGGGGGATAGTGTGCGGATAGGTGTGTTTTTATATAGGGTGAAATGGAATGAGAAATGCAATACAAAATGTCTGTAAGGGGTGTATTTATGTAAATGTACACATTGCCTCAATATCTTTGTGTCAATAAATCGTGTGTAAATTTGTGTTATAAAATATAATTTTGACTGATGGTTTTCAAACCTTATTCGGTTCAAGATGACATCACTCTGAAGTACCATCAACAATTAAAAATGATTGAATTTGAGTAGTTTAAACTTTGGCTTAATCTAACAACTCTTACCACAGAAGAAACAGCGGACTCTTTTATACAGTAACTGAACTTGTCATTGTTCAACACTGAGAATAACTCAATAGACAGGGACAGTGACCTGCAAAGTATAAGGTTATAGGTTTGAATCCAGCCACAGTCTTTTAGTCTTTCTTAAATTTGAATATCTGTTTAGTTAAACAGGACGACATCATTATGAAATACCATGCGCAATTTCATGCAATTCCACTTTGAAATGTCAACCGCTCCTTAACCTTTGTCCCAAAGCTGACCAAAGCTAATACTTTACCCTTTCTACTCTTCAATTTTCAACAGTTGGTGTGTAGCAGAGAGGATAGAGAGACTGCATTGTAACCTTATGTCATGAGTTCAAATCCCCATTCAGCCTCTTGTAGTTGGCCCTACATGAAGTAGTTTTGCTCTCTTGTTATATATATACATTTTTATAATATTTTGCCATTTTGCGGAGGAACCCGCATCGCTGCTTGCAGCTATATTTATTTATTTTTTCTCCGCTAAATGGCCCAATAGCACAAAAAGTCCTGGACCCGATTTTTTCCAATTTGGCCCAATGATACAACAGGTCACTCATTACTCCCAGACGGCTAATGGCCCATGTGCGCCCATAGGTGACGCTATAAAACACGCCCAAAGTCTACATGATTTTCCCAGCGCCTTATTACTCCAAAATACCTGAAAATTGGTTCACATGCCTTATTTCTCATGGGAAACAAAAAAGCCTCAAGGACCCATATTGTCAGACTTATGAATTTTCTTGTACTGTCCAAATTTGGTACAACCTTCAAAACCCTTCTACTCATAAACTATAGACCCAATTGACTTGAAATTAGTTCCAGATGTGTAGAATACATGTCTTTACATTGGGTGACATGGAATAAGAAATGCAATACAAAATGGCTGAAAGAAGTGTATTTATGTAAATGTCCAAATTGCCTCAATATTTTTTTTTTTTTAGCTTTGGTCAGCTTTGGGACAAAGGTTAAGAATCGGTTGACATTTCAAGGTGAAATTGAACATGGTATATCAGAATGATGTCATCCTGTTTAACTAAACAGATAATCAAAATTATGACTGGCCAAAAGACTGCAGCTGGGTTTGAACCTGTGACCTTGCAGTACACTGTCTTAGCCTACTGAGCTATTCTCAGTATTGAGAACCATTGTGGTCAGTTACTGTATAGAAAAGTAAGCTATTTGTTCTGTGGCAAGCTTAATAAGATATGGCTGAAGTTTAAACAGCTGTAATTCTGTGATCTTCTGAGATATCAAGGCAGGGGCAGGCAGGCAGGGCAGGCTAGCTGGATGAAGCTGTCTTGGGGACAGGCTGAAGAGAAGCTGTGCAGGTAGAGAAGGGTAGTCCAGCAAGGGGTCTGTGTTGCCCTCAGCATTCTCTATTGCATCCTCTGTTACACTCAGTATCCTCTCTTGTTGCTCTCATTATGCTCTGTTGCACTCTGTTGAGCAGGCCTCTGCATGACCTGTAAAAGTGAAGAAAGGGTCTATGTCAGTGGTGGTAAATAAAGCTTTTCCCATCTACACTTGACACAGACTTCAGTTTTGACTGTGAAATGCAGTGGCAATACTTGAACTGGAATCCAAATGTGTTGGAAACCCATGCAAAGTCACTCAAAACACAGGATCTAGCAAGAGTATTTAGCTCTAAACTGGTCAATATACACATCTGACCAAAGACCAACTCCACCTTTCCCTGTAAACAGTGATTCTGACTGCCAGAGACCTTTAAATAAGCTGACCGAGTGAATCTAGCCTGGCTAACGTAGGTCGCTTACTCAGGAAAATGACAAATTAAATAGGCTTGTTTTGAAATATCCTATTTACTGGCTATCTTCAGCAGACTCTTGTCTACAAAAAGCAGACCTCCCTGACGTTTTAGGAGTAAAATTGAGTGAACTACAATATCGTTTACACACTGCCAGTGAGTGAGCGAGCCGAGTCTGTCACTGAGGCTAAGTCAAAACAATGTACCCCCGGGACGCAGTCTCATTCCACTTGCAAGTTTTCCACAAATCACAAAAATAATCGGAGCATCTGGCTAAAAGCTCAATTTCCACATCTCCTAAAGGCTGCCCTCCTCGACATTTTTGGTGTCGACCGAACTGTGAAATGGTGAACTTATGAACATGACGCGACCAAAACATGGCTGCCGCCTAAGCCTATGCGGTCTCCCTGGCGCATAGGCTTATTACAAAGACTTTTTCGACCCAAATCGAAATTCTGAGCCGACAGGTCTGTGGAGAATTGCTTGTTCTCCTAAAAGCTGCCCTCATCTACCTTTTTGATGAATTCACCGAGATGATACATGATTCAGCAATTACACAGAGGGAAAAAGCTAGCTGCTTTTCGAGTTCGGTTTTCCGTCACTTCAAACTCACAATCTAAAGGTCTCAAAGTGCTCAAACCTTCACCATAATTCAAGAGTAGTGTACTTTCACGAACCCAATCATTGATTCTAGCTTAAAATGTGTAAAAATAGGACTTACCGAACGTGGCTGCCTCCAACACATCTTTCAGGTGATTCCAGTTGAAAACAACAATGGCCGCCAAAAAGCAATTTATATTCGTAACGGCGAGCTGCTATTGGAAGCGAAATGAGGGTGAGGGTGGGGCTTGGTCAGCACACCATTTCCAGAAAGGATGTGTGTGCGTCTCGCCAAGCTCGCGCGTGTGTCAGTAGGTTGACCACCTGTTCCTCTTTGCGCTGTATAGCACAGCATTTTCAATATGCGACGTGCGGAACAAGGGGTGACAATGCTGTGCGACACAATGCAAAGCAGGACAGGTGGTCACCCTAGTGTCAGGGGCAGGATGAGTCTGTGAGAATTTGGAGCGCGCACACTGTGGAGCAATTTAATTGAATTCAATCATATATTGACATACCAAGGTGAAATTGTTTATGGTACTAGAGATTGATGTTGTCTTAAACCCTATTAGGTTTAAAAAACAATCAGTCAAAATTATATTAGATTTATTAAGAATGTATGAGTAGAAAGGGCAGACAATTAGCTTTGGTCAGCTTTGGGACAAAGGTTAAGAAGCGGTTCACATTTCAAAGTGGAATTGCATGAAATTGCGCATGGTATTTCATAATGATGTCATCCTGTTTGACTAAACAGATATTCAAATTTAAGACAGGCTAAAAGACTGCAGCTGGATTCAAACCTGCAACCTTATACTTTGCAGGTCACTGTCCCAGTCCATTGAGCTATTCTCAGTGTTGAATGTGTAATGTTCAGTTACTGTATAAAAAGGACGCTGTTTCTTCTGTGGTAAGAGTTGTTAGATTCAGCCAAAGTTTAAACTACTGAAATTCAATCATATTTTGACATGCCAACGTGAAATTGTTGATGGTACTTCAGAGTGATGTCATCTTGAACCCAAAAAGGTTTGAAAACCATCAGTCAAAATGATATTTGATTAATTGACACAAAGATATTGAGATGTGGGGCATTTACATAAATACACCCCTTTCAGACATTTTGTATTATATTTCTCATTCCATTTCACCCTATATAAAAATACACCTGCCCGCACACTATCCCAATCCATGCCGTTTACCTCCCTCCCAGCGCAAGTCACGCCAAAGCAGAAATGCTGTAGCGGACATGAAGTTTAGATGATGACCAAAAATTGCCTCTCACAGTCAAAGCACATTGCTCGCAACACTATTTCCAGAATTTCTCAAAGATGGCTTGAAGACCGCTTTCCAGAACCACAGTCAACTTACGATCAGGAATAGCCTCATTGGCAAAAGGTTTATGGCACAGCCCATGATCAACTCCTTGTGGACATTGATGTACAATAGCCGACTTTCACATCCCATTAAACCACACAACATGAGTGACCAACAAGATTATTTTAACTGACATTTACATTTAGTCATTTGGCAGACGCTCTTATCCAGAGCGACTTACAGTAAGTACAGAGACATTTCCCCGAGGCAAGTAGGGTGAAGTGCCTTGCCCAAGGACACAACATCATGTGGCGCGGCGGCAACCTTCTGATTACTAGCCCGACTCCCTCACCGCTCAGCCATCTGACTCCCTGACAAACAGCAATATTAAAAAACATCTAACTGAACGAACGCAACAACGGAAAACCCTTGCATAGCTGTTGTAACCAAACTATTTTCCACAAGTTTTGGCGTTTTTTGACATGCCACACTGCATGCTGGGTACCCAAGAGCGCTGACGCTAATGATCTAGCTGTGCTCCGACTGCGTGATTTGACGAGATGCTAGTGACGCACTAAGGTCTCGGAGTCTCCTGAAATGGAACGCGTCTTTCTGCCTTGAAGCTGCGTACGTATCATCATCAAGACCCCATGTATATGGCAAGATAACATCCAAGCTAACAATTTCTCCAAATCTGACTGCAGCTTTGTATACCATATGTACTGTGTTATGGTTGTTTGAGTTAAACAACTTGCTTAATGAATTAAATGGCTGTTAAATCAGCCCACACTCTCCTGAAATGTTGCGTGTGCGTCTTGCCAAGCCCGCGCGTGTGTAGGGGAAGGCTGAGTGTGTGAGGATTTGGAGCATGCGCGGGCAGGAGGAGGGGAGAGAGGATTTAGCCAAAAGGCTCTGAAATTAGCCAAGCATGCATGTTTCAAATATTCACCAAAAATCTACTTTTCATCTTACAGTCAACTTTTTCTCAGATTTGTGTACTACACATTCTCAGGTGTCTTCATATGAACTTGTGATAGTATCAGAGTATCCATTTTAGACCGGTGGATGTGTAAAGCATTATTTTAGCGTTACCGACAAATTCGATTTGCTTTATATCAGTCATTTTTTAAGATATTAAGTACATTTTTCAGATGGGAACATTTTGTAGTGTCTTCCACCGATATACCAAGTTTGGTGTTGATATCTCAAAAATGTTCTGAGATTTGACCCAACTTCCTGTTTGGTTCCTTTGCTGATGATTTTGATTGGCTGTACTGGACAAACGGTTTTGAAAATCAAAAATCCTATTGATAACTTTTGTGAGGCTCAGTCCGGACATCCTCCCTGGACATCCTCCCTGGCAAGCGAAAAAACTTGTTTCCTAAATCTTTATTGTACAGAAAAATCGAATATGGCGGCCGTTATAGGTTCTAGAGGCTGTTTGTTCCTCATGAGAAATAAGGCATATGTAATGAATTTCAGAATTTTGGGACTTATGGCCTGCAAATGGCATCACTTTAAAAATTGACAGGAGGAACCCTACCCTTACGGAAAGAAAATATATTTACCAATATATGATTTGAAATACATTTTAATATGTTGTAATATATTATTTTCCATTACATTGACCAATATATTATATATGGAAATACATGGGATAATTGATTGATGATAGATATATTACTAATATATTATAAACTATAATATATTCATGTAATATATTGCAATATATTGCAGAATACAGCAATGATTGCCATTTTCCATATATTGCAATATATGGAACATCAATATATAATATATGTGGTTATATATCCCAAAATATATGCAATTATGTATTCATAAATAACCACCATAATCTATGCCGCTTTATATGGGAAAATGTATGGGTAATATATGTAAAGATATAGTGTCACTGTATGCTTCATATATGGTAGAATGTATTTTAAATATATGTCAAATTATATGGAAAGATATATTGTACAATGCATGTGTACATATATGAGAACATGCCCATACAATGTACAGACATATATGGTGATATTTACATTAAGTCATTTAGCAGACAATCTTATCTAGTGACTTACAGTAAGTTACAGTAAGTACAGGGACATACCCCGAGGCAAGTAAGGTGAATTGCCTTGCCCAAGGACACAGCTTCATTTTCGTGCTTCTGGGAATCAAACCGGCAACCTTCTGATTAATAGCCTGATTCCCTAACCACTCAGCCATCTAGAAGGTATTCTAATAAGGTTGTCAACAGCAGTATTTCAAATGGAATCCCGATTCAAACAGTACCACCTGCTAACTGAAAATTTGCCCCCAAAAACGTAAATACCATAAGATTGACATTTATTTAGGGAGAAGTGGCTAATTCAAAAGAGGTTTGCTGGAAGCGATCATTGTCATATATTTCAAATATTTTTCCATACATTTTACCTATATTTAAAATATATTCCACAATATATTGAACACATATCTGTACATTTATTTCATGTATATCTTTCCATATAATTAGGATTCCCCTGTCAGCAATAGGCTTTACGGTGACTTCCCCCTGAAGTACCCTGCAAAGCTTCACCTTAATATGTGAAAATATGACTGAATTAGAGCTGTTTGAGCTTGCACCAAATGTGACTATAAGTGCCATAGGAGAAACGTCTTATTTTATTATTCAGTAACTGAACACTGCAAAGTCTAGATCTTGGAATGGCTCAATTGGATGAAAGGTTGTGCTGGTAACCGAAGGGTTCCAGGTTCAACTCCAGCAATAGGCGTTTTTTTTATTTTCACAAAACAGTTTCTAGTTTTCTGGGTAATCCCGGTGTAACTATCTATTATGTCAATTTTACAATATTTTGCCATTTTCAAGGAGGAATTCACCATTGCTGCTTACAGCTATATTTTTTTAATATAATTCAAATATATTCTACCATATATTAAATATACATGTGACACTATATCTTTATATATATTACCAATACATTTTCCCATATAAATCGGAATACATTATGGTGGTATTTATAGATTTAAAATTGCATATATTTTGGGATATATAAACACATATATTATATATTCATGTTGAATATGTTGCAATATATGGAAAACGGCAATCATTGCTGTATTCTGCAATATATTGCAATATATTACGTGAATATATATTACAGTTTATAATATATTAGTAATATATTTATCGTCAGTATATTATCCCATGTATTTCGGTACAATATAATTATTAAATCCCATATATGGACATATATTGCCTAATATATCACATCATATTTTCCAATATACTGCAATATATTTTCCTTCCGTAAGGGTAATAACAATAGGGTTCCCTCCTACCGGAGGAACCCTAACTATAAATGTATAAAAGAGAGAGTTCCAATCAAATCTGAATTCTTTTTAAACCTAAGGGTTTAAAAGACAACCTTTGCCTAAACTGACATGCACCAACTCGGAGAACTGAGTGTCAACATCCATTTACATCCACATTTAGTCTTTATTTTTTACTCTACACTTAAGGCATAACTATGTTTAACTTAATGTCTGCACCTCTCTGTCACCAACTGTCTCTAGAGTGGGGGGTGGGGGCTTCACAGGGTGTCTACAGGTGTAAACAAGTTAAATTTAAGACTTTTTAAGATCTTTTAATAACACTTCAAATTGAAAATAAAGACCAAATTTAAGATGGAAATACAAATCAAAAGTGGAAATATACAGTAATCTTCCCAAACACTGATGTCTGTTCAATATGAACAGTATGGTAAAATGACAAAAATCGGTTGAGTTTAAGAACATTGACTAAATGTGTGTAATGTGAAAGGATAACACAATAATGTAATTGCTGTCCTAAATTATATTTTTTATAACACAATGGTGGAGCAGAAACTAGCAATTCCATGAATCCCATGGAAACAAAGGCAAATGTGTGAGATGTACTGATGTGGAGCACAAATCATCCAAGAAGCAGTACTTCTCTTGAGTGGTTTTTATTCAGATGACTAATCATTGGATTCAAGTCTATAACTTGAATTGGTTTCATTACTTAAGACACTAAAAGTCAGCAGCTTGGCATGCTGTGACATGGAAAGGATTAAACATTTAGACTTTCATCAAAGTAAAAAATGCTGGTTTGTCCTTTTTCATCAATGTCCTCAAAAAAGCAGTCTGCAGAGCTACTGTGTCTGTGGGGTGACTGTCTGTCTCTGGAGGGGCAAGCAGGGCCTGCAGGCAGGGGCAAGCAGGGCCTGCAGGCAGGGGCAAGCAGGGCCTGCAGGCAGGGGCAAGCAGGGCCTGCAGGCAGGGGCAAGCAGGGCCTGCAGGCAGGGGCAAGCAGGGCCTGCAGGCAGGGGCAAGCAGGGCCTGCAGGCAGGCAGTCAGGGCAGGCCAGCTGGATATAGCTGTCCTGAGGTCAGGGCTGAAGAGAAGCTGTCCTGATTCTGATTCTGTCCAGCTAGAGGGGGGTAGTCCAGCAAGGGATCAGTTTTTCTCGCAGCATCCTCTGTTCAACTCTGTTGAGCAGGCCTCTGCATGACCCTCCAGACCTGTAAAAGTGAAGAAAGGATTCATGTCTTCTGAGGATGTCCACACAATTTGGTGTCATGTGATCACTGGGCGTGGCCGCAGGAAGCAAAAATGTGTTTTGTTGAATGACTATTGATTTCTTTGCTATTATTAAGTGATTCCTTTGTCTCATGATATCTTGGGACATCCCGTGTGTGACTCATAATAATTTGTGATAATAGCCGAATTGTTGCGGCCGCCATTTTGAATTAATTGAAAAACGTTTCTTCTCTACTACTCCTACGCATGTTGTCCAATCTTCACCAAATTTGACAGAGATTATCTTCAGACCAAGCGTCACAAACGCTACCACATGGTGTTTTGATTTTCAAAACCGTTTGCCCGCTAAAGGCAATCAAAATGAGCCGTTAAGCCATTAAACAGGAAGTTGGGTCGTATTGTGTTTACACACGCAACTTTTGAAACTTATGACTGATTTTCAAAAATGAGGTAACCTTGGATTCCCTGGATCAAGAGGACTTCAGCACACCCTATCGCATCAATTGCCAGTTATATAGATTTCCCGCAATTTCTACAATTCTTTTCCAATCTTCCCCAAAAATTGCAAACATCACCTTCAGAGCAACCCTCATTCAGCATTACTTTTCTCTTTGAATGTCAAAACCGTTTGTCCGGTACAGCCAATCAAATTCTGCAACAAAGCAACCAAACAGGAAATTGGATCAAATCTCAGCAAATCTCAGAGATATCAACACTAAACTTGGTAGATCGGTGGAAGACACTAAAACATGTTACCATGTGGAAAGGCAACTTCATATCTCCAAAAATGATTGATATACATTAAATCAAATGTATTGCTAACGCTAAAATAATGCTTTACACATCAGCCAGTCAAAAAATGATACTCAGATTAAATCACAAGTTCATATGAAGACTCTTGAGAATGTTTAGTACACAAATCTGTGAAAAAGTTGACTGTAAGATGAAAGGTCGATTTTTGGTGAATATTTGAAACATGCATGCATTACATTACATTTATGCATTTGCATGCTTGGCTAATATCTAAGCACATTTCCAATGAATGTCTACCCTGCTCCTCCCCGCGCGTGCTCCAAATTCTCACACACTCAGCCTTCCCTTGATACACGAGCGGGCTTGGCAAGACGCACACACAACATTTCAGGAGAGTGGGCTGACCAAGCCCCCACTTATTCCTTGAATGTCAGCATAGGCCCTTGAGGACCTTGGTGTCATTGCAATTCCAATTTTGTATGTAATGGTAAAAAGTTATCCAAATCCTGAAACATTGTACAGGCCAAGAGTAACAACCACACTTTTACAAAAGCCCATGTGGATCTTGTTGGTATTGCATTTCCGATTTTGAATGCAATGGTAAAAAGTTCTAAAAATCCTGAAACATTGATAGTATAGGCCAAGAGTAATTACCACACCACAAATGGCCCACCATTACCCATAGGTGGCGCTACAGGCCACGCCCTAAAGCACAAAGATACAAGGCTTTCTGGAATGGATAGGCTAAACAAGCCCGCTCCCTTCACTTCTTGGCTTGAAATAAAGGCCCTTGTGGATCTTGATGGTATTGCTTTTCCGATTTTGTATGCAATAGTAAAAAGTTCTCCAAATCCTGAAACATTGATTGTATAGGCCAAGAGTAAATACCACACCACAAATGGTCCACCATTACCCATAGGTGGCGCTACAGGCTACAAACCAGAGGTTAGTGGCCTCCGTTAGGAGGAAACCGTCAGGAGGAAACCTATTGTTATTGTTAGTATTATTGTTATTATTATTATTATTAGGGGCCAAGCAGCGAAGCTGCGAGGCACCTATTGTTTTTGTTAGTTTTATTATTATTATTATTATTATTAGGGGCCAAGCAGCGAAGCTCAAAACGAGGTACCATTGGATTCCCTGGATCAAGACGAGTTCAACGCACACAATGGCGTCAATTTCCGGTTATATAGATTTTCCGCAATTTCCGGTTTTATCAAAAACCTTTGAAAGCCTACTCCTCCTACAATTTTTGTCGAATCTTTTTCAAAATAACCATACATGATCTTCAGACCAAGCCTCACAAAAGTTATTGAAAGGAATTTTGATCCTCACAACCTTTTGTGTGGTACAGCCACTCAAATTCGGCAACTAAGCAACTAAAAAGGAAATTGGATCAAATCTCAGCAAATCTTTGAGATATCAACACCAAACTTGGTATATCGGTGGACGACACTACATAATGTTACCATGTGAAAAATTGACTTAATATCTTAAAAAATGAATGATATGAAGCAAATCGAATTTATCGCTAACGCTAAAATAATGCTTTACACATCCACCGGTCTCAAACGGATACTCTGATACTATCACTAGTTCATATGAAGACTCTTGAGAATGTTTAGTATTCAAATCTGAAAAAAAGTTGAATGTAAGCTGAAAAGTAGATTTTTGGTGAATATTTTAAATATACATGCTTGACTAATTTCAGAGCTTTTGGGCTAAATCCTCTCTCCCCTCCTCCTGCCCGTGCGTGCTCCAATTCCTCACACACTCAGCCTTCCCTTACACATGCGCGGGCTTGGCAAGACGCACACGCAACATTTCAGGAGAGTGTGGGCTGCAATTTTGTATGCAATGGTAAAAAGTTATACAAATCCTGAAACATTGATATATATATATATGTATATATATATATATAAATCTTTATTTCATACGCCAAGTTCCATATAAAATAACAGACATAGAGCTATAAAAAAGAGAGAAAAACTAAAAGATAAAACATAGATAATCCAGTGCATTAAAAAGTATGAAGACTTTTGTGCCAATGTCATCTCAAGTTCCAAGTAAATCGATAGCAGCTCTTTAGAGGGTTGACCAGAGCCTCTACTATTCAGTTCTCAGACTTGTCCAGTCGACACATGAAACCATACATCAGTTGTGTCAAGAGTGGCTTACAGGTTGGTACGTGCTTAGACACAAACAACTGACTAGCACTATGCCACCTAGGCACATTAAGTAGCAATCTAAAAGCATCATTGTAGGCTACTTTCAGTATCTGTATACTGCTTTTCCTGTACATAGACCACAAATGAGCAGTGTACAATGGTGTTATGTAGGTTCTAAACTGGGAACATTTAACTGAATCTGAGCACATAGAAAACTTCCTTAATAACATACTGGCCTGAGAATATATTTTACAGCGCTGTCGATATATATCATTGTCATCTGTCCAATCATCAGAAATGACATGGCCCAGATATTTTATTTCCTCACAAACACCAAGGGGACTGCCAGATAAATAAAAGGTAGGGAAGGTTAATTTCCTGTCCTGATTACTTCTGACTATCATTATGTGGCTTTTCTTTGCATTATATTTTATATCATGATCTATGCCATATTGAGAGCACACCCATAGCATCTGTTGCAACAGGCTGAGTAGGACCAGATCATCTGCGTACATCAGATGATTGACAATAGATTCACCAACAAGACAGCCTGTATTTGTCTTATTCAGCTGGCTTGATAAGTCGTCCATATCCATATTCAACAAAAAGGGAGATCAAATTCCTCCTTGTCGAACTCCGTTACCAACATAGAAAGGACATTGTCCCATTTAACATGAAAAGTTTGATTGGCATACCAGAACACCAAAATCCTCACAAGAGGTTTAGGGACACCTCTCGCTATTAGCTTCATAAACGGTTTTCATGACAAATTCGATCGAAAGCTTTGGAAGCATCAATAAAGCATAAAAATACAGATTAATTAAGACTTGTGTACCTGAGACAATCTCCTTCAGAGCATAGATACAGAGATCAGTACCATGTTTTCTTTTAAAACCAAACTGATTTTCTGCAGTCAGAATATACATTTCCAATTTCAATCAAATAATTCTCTCAAACACTTTAGACAAGATACTGGCCAATGCAATGGGTCGATAGTTGTCTATGCTGTTCAGTTTACCAGCCTTATCTTTAACAACAGGCACTAACAGTACTGACATAATAGAGTTCGGTAGAACACCATGAACCATAATTCCAGTGAGACACATGGCTAGAAATGGACTGAGTCTATAACTGGCATTTTTTAGATGCTCTGCAGAAATGCAATCCATACCACAAGCTTTGTTGTTGTCTAGCATGTGGATGGCATCATAAATATCTACTGATCTAACTATCAAGTCTGCAGAGATACCTTTATATTCATTATCAATTTTCACTGTGTTACTTTTAACACAATTAAATAGTTTACTGTAGTGCTCATGCCATAGATCAGCAATCTTCTCTGGACAACTAACCCCTTTGATATCAGAAGGGAGGGGAGTTCTGTTATTATTTATGATCTTGACCTCCTTCCAGAAGTCAGTAAGATTGTTATTCTGCATCTTTCTGGCCAGCGAGTCTGCTCTCATTGTGTTTTCATTTCTCTTAATGAAACAAGTGCATATTTAAATCTAGCATTTGTGAGGTTTTTGTTATCAAGCAGCACTCCCTGTCTGGGTCTGCCTGCCTCTGACCAGACTCTAAAGGCTTCTCTAGCAGCAGCATGTTGCTCAGACACAAACTCATTCCAGACAGGCCGTGCGTTAGGGACCTTACTCTTGTGATTAATAAAAGATTCACTGGAAGCATAAAGACATTTGACAATATCATCATACATGGCACAGAGCTTTTCAGCATGATGTTTATCCTTGCAGTTCATATCCGTGCACATTAGGGCATCCCTAGAAAATGCAACATCACTATGTAAGCTGTCAGTTAATAGAGAATATCTGTGCATAACCTCTTTGGTCAATTTTGACCTGTCCAGTTTTCTTGGGGGGCCAGCAACAAGGGTACACTCTCAACATTTAGCAGCATAGCAACTGGTATGTGATCAGTGGTGGCCAGCCCATAACACATCTCTATACTTTCCAGTGAGTCATGAGCATCGGCTGTGGTTACAATATGGTCTAGCCAGGAAGTTGTGTGCCACGTTTCACTTATATAGGTAAAACTTGTATCAGGCAATAACGCTTGATATAATTAATTTAGTTTCATTACAGAACTGCTGCAGATGTTGTGCGAATAAACACTTATCTGACATGTCAGCATTAAAATCACCCATGACATAGACACAACATGAACTATTGTCCTCTATGAAGGACTGAATAAAAGCTAACCTGTTCTGAAATGTATCCTCATGGTCATAGGATTCATATGGTAGGTACACATTTACAATAGTACATTTATTTTCATTGTGATTAAACTCCAACCCAATAGCCCAGTCAACGTTAAGCCACACCACCTTAACCGTCGGGTCATATTTTATGTTCCACAGTATAGCTACACCACCAGCTATCCTCCCACAAACCATTCTCATGCTGAGATCGGTAGTGGACTCTCCAGCACCATGAAAGTTCTTGTGTAGGGAGTTCAATTTGTCCAGATCTTGCTTGGCCATCCAGGTTTCTTGAAGGCAGACAATGTCACTCTCGTCCACCTATGTGTCCACCACCAAACGTCTTGATCTATCAGCAGCAGTATGTCCTACTCGGAGGCCACGAGCGTTGTAGGATACAACCCGCATTAATGATCTACCACGGACCCATCAGGGCAGCTGGCCGGTGTGTCTGTCTCCCTGGTCTCTACATATAGGCCTACATTCATCCCAGCATCATGACTGAGCTGAAGCTCGGTACCCTGAGAGCGGGGGGGTATGCTCTGGTCGAGCTTTTTTGAAAGTATAGACCAAGGGTAATTACCACACCACAACTGTCCCACCATTACCCATAGGTGGCGCTACATTCCACGCCCTAAAGCACAAAGGCTTTCTGGAATGGATAGGCTAACCAAGCCCCCTCCCTTCACTCCTTGGGTTGAAATAAAGGCCCTTGTGGATCTTGATGGTATTATTTCAGATTTGGTATCCCATTGGTAATTCTGCAGCTTAGATTTTTCTATACAGTTCCAATTTGTCAAGAATATACATTTTTCAATGGTTCGCAATGTTTGGAGGAACGCCATTACTGCTTGCAGTTATATTTAGGATTCCTCCGTCAGGAGGAAACCTATTGTTATTGTTACTTTTAATATTATTAGGATTCCTCCGTCAGGAGGAAACCTATTGTTGTTGTTAGTTTTATTATTATTATTCTTGTTCCATGGAAGTCAATGGCAGCCCCTAGAACCCTTCGACAACTTTTTGTGAAATTTGGCACACTTATTAAGGACAGTTAATTCTATACCTACACCAAGTTTCATGTCTCCCATTAGACCACTCCAGCGCCACCAACGGGTCAAAGTTGGACTTGTGTTTACACACGCAACTTTTGAACCGTATGACCGATTTTCAAAAATGAGGTACCTTTGGATTCCCTGGATCAAGCCGAGTTCAATGCACACCATGGCGTCAATTTCCGGTTATATAGATTTTCCGCTATTTCCGGTTTTATCAAAAACCTTTGAAAGCCTACTCCTCCTACAATTTTTGTCATATCTTTTTCAAAGTTACCAGAGATGATCTTCAGACCAAGCCTCACAAAAGTTATCGAAAAGAATTTTGATCCTCACGACTGTTTGTCCGTTAAAGCCAATCAAATTCATCAGAAAAGCCGCCAAACAGGATGTGAAGTCATGTCTCAGCAAATCTTTGAGATATCAACACGAAACTTGGTATATCGATGGAAGACACTACAACATGTTACCGTGTGCAAAGGCAACTTCATATCTCCAAAAATGATTGATATAAAGCAAATTGAACTTATCGCTAACGCTAAAATAATGCTTTACACATCAGCCAGTCAAAAACTGATACTCTGATTCAATCACAAGTTAATATGAAGACTCATGAGAATGTTTATAACACAAATCTGTGAAAAAGTTGACTGTAAGATCAAAGGTCGATTTTTGGTGAATATTTGAAACATGCTTGCTTGGCTAATTTCTAGACAAATTTCCAATGAGTGTCTCCCCTCCTCCTGCCCTCGCGTGCTCCACATCCTCACACACTCAGCCTTAACTTACACACGCGCGGGCTTGGCAAGACGCACACGCAACATTTCAGGAGAGTGTGGGCTGACCAAGCCCCCACTCATTCCTTGGTTTCTAGCAAAGGCCTTGTGGATCTTGTAATCTTGGATCTCTTAACAAAAGCTGATCTTTTTAGTATTGCATTTCCGATTTTGTATGCAATGGTTAAAGGTTATACAAATCCTGAAACATTGATATATATATAAGTATTTATATATATAAATCTTTATTTCAGACGCCAAGTTCCACATAAAATAACAGACATAGAGCTATAAAAAAGAGAGTAAAACAAAAACATAAAACATAGACAATACAGTGCATAAAAAGTATGAAGACTTTTGTGCCAATGTAGTCTTAAGTTCCAAGTAATCGATAGCAGCTCTTTAGAGGGTTGACCAGAGCCTCTACTATTCAGTTCTCAGACTTGTCCAGTCGACACATGAAACCATACATCAGTTGTGTCAGGATTGCCTTACAGGTTGGTACGTGCTTAGACACAAACAACTGACTAGCACTATGCCACCTTGGCACATTAAGTAGCAATCTAAAAGCATCATTGAAACCATACATCAGTTGTCTCAGGATTGCCTTACAGGTTGGTACGTGCTTAGACACAAACAACTGACTAGCACTATGCCACCTTGGCACATTAAGTAGCAATCTAAAAGCATCATTGTAGGCTACTTTCAGTATCTGTATACTCCTTTTCCTGTACATAGACCACAAATGAGCAGTGTACAATGGTGTTATGTAGGTTCTAAACAGGGAACATTTAACTGAATCTGAGCACATAGAAAACGTCCTTAATAACATACTGGCCTGAGAATATATTTTACAGCGCCGTTGATACATATCGTTGTCATCTGTCCAATCATCAGAAATGACATGGCCCAGATATTTTATTTCCTCACAAACACCAAGGGAACTGCCAGATAAATAAAAGGTATGGAAGGTTAATTTCCTGTCCTGATTACTTCTGACTATCATTATGTGGCTTTTCTTTGCATTATATTTTATATCATGATCTAAGCCATACTGAGAGCACACCCATAGCATCTGTTGCAACAGGCTGAGTGGAACCAGATCATTTGCGTACATCAGATGATTGACAATAGATTCACCAACAAGACAGCCTGTATTTGTCTTAATCAGCTGGCTTGATAAGTCGTCCAAATCCATATTAAACAAAAAGGGAAATCAAATTCCTCCTTGTCGAACTCCGTTACCAACATGGAAAGGAGCTGATACAACATTGTCCCATTTAACATGAAAAGTTTGATTGGCATACCAGAACACCAAAATCCTCACAAGAGGTTTAGGGACACCTCTCGCTATTAGCTTCATAAACAGTTTTTCATGACAAATTCGATCGAAAGCTTTGTAAGCATCAATAAAGCATAAAAATACAGATGAATTAAGACTTGTGTACCTGAGACAATCTCCTTCAGAGCATAGATACAGAGATCAGTCCCATGTTTTCTTTTAAAACCAAACTGATTTTCTGCAGTCAGAATATACATTTCCAATTTCAATCAAATAATTCTCTCAAACACTTTAGACAAGATACTGGCCAATGCAATGGGTCGATAGTTGTCTATGCTGTTCAGTTTACCAGCCTTATCTTTAACAACAGGCACTAACAGTACTGACATAATAGAGTTCGGTAGAACACCATGAACCATAATTCCAGTGAGACACATGGCTAGAAATGGACTGAGTCTATAACTGGCATTTTTTAGATGCTCTGCAGAAATGCAATCCATACCACAAGCTTTGTTGTTGTCTAGCATGTGGATGGCATCATAAATATCTACTGATCTAACTATCAAGTCTGCAGAGATACCTTTATATTCATTATCAATTCTCACTGTGTTACTTTTAACACAATTAAATAGTTGACTGTAGTGCTCATGCCATAGATCAGCAATCTTCTCTGGACAACTAACCCCTTGGATATCAGAAGGGAGGGAAGTTCTGTTATTACTTATGATCTTGACCTCCTTCCAGAAGTCAGTAAGATTGTTATTTTGCATCTTTCTGGCCAGCGAGTCTGCTCTCATTGTGTTTTCATTTCTCTTAATGAAACGAGTGCATATTTAAATCTAGCATTTGTGAGGTTTTTGTTATCAAGCAGCACTCCCTGTCTGGGTCTGCCTGCCTCTGACCAGACTCTAAAGGCTTCTCTAGCAGCAGCATGTTGCTCAGACACAAACTCATTCCAGACAGGCTGTGCGTTAGGGACCTTACTCTTGTGATTAATAAAAGGTTCACTGGAAGCATAAAGACATTTGACAATATCATCATACATGGCACAGAGCTTTTCAGCATGATGTTTATCCTTGCAGTTCATATCCGTGCACATTAGGGCATCCCTAGAAAATGCAACATCACTATGTAAGCTGTCAGTTAATAGAGAATATCTGTGCATAACCTCTTTGGTCAATTTTGACCAGTCCAGTTTTCTTGGGGGGCCAGCAACAAGGGTACACTCTCAACATTTAGCAGCATAGCAACTGGTATGTGATCAGTGGTGGCCAGCCCATAACACATCTCTATACTTTCCAGTGAGTCATGAGCATCGGCTGTGGTTACAATATGGTCTAGCCAGGAAGTTGTGTGCCACGTTTCACTTATATAGGTAAAACTTGTATCAGGCAATAACGCTTGATATAATTAATTTAGTTTCATTACAGAACTGCTGCAGATGTTGTGCGAATAAACGCTTATCTGACATGTCAGCATTAAAATCACCCATGACATAGACACAACATGAACTATTGTCCTCTATGAAGGACTGAATAAAAGCTAACCTGTTCTGAAATTCATCCTCATGGTCATAGGATTCATATGGTGTGTACACATTTACAATAGTAAATTTATTTTCATTGTGATTAAACTCCAACCCAATAGCCCAGTCAACGTTAAGCCACACCACCTTTACCGTTGGGTCATATTTTATGTTCCACAGTATAGCTACACCACCAGCTATCCTCCCACAAACCATTCTCATGCTGAGATCGGTAGTGGACTCTCCAGCACCATGAAAGTTCTTGTGTAGGGAGTTCAATTTGTCCAGATCTTGCTTGGCCATCCAGGTTTCTTGAAGGCAGACAATGTCACTCTCGTCCAGCAATGTGTCCACCACCAAACGTCTTGATCTATCAGCAGCAGTATGTCCTACTTGGAGGCCACGAGCGTTGTAGGATACAACCCGCATTAATGATCTACCACGGACCCATCAGGGTAGCTGGCCGGTGTGTCTGTCTCCCTGGTCTCTACATAAAGGCCTACATTCATCCCAGCATCATGACTGAGCTGAAGCTCGGTACCCTGAGAGCGGGGGGTATGCTCTGGTCGAGCTTTTTTGAAAGTATAGACCAAGGGTAATTACCACACCACAACTGTCCCACCATTACCCATAGGTGGCGCTACATTCCACGCCCTAAAGCACAAAGGCTTTCTGGAATGGATAGGCTAACCAAGCCCCCTCCCTTCACTCCTTGGGTTGAAATAAAGGCCCTTGTGGATCTTGATGGTATTATATTTCAGATTTGGTATCCCATTGGTAATTCTGCAGCATAGATTTTTCTATACAGTTCCAATTTGTCAAGAATATACATTTTTCAATGGTTCGCAATGTTTGGAGGAATCCGCCATTACTGCTTGCAGTTATATTTATTAGGATTCCTCCATCAGGAGGAAACCTATTGTTATTGTTAGTTTTATTATTAGGATTCCTCCGTCAGGAGGAAACCTATTGTTATTGTTAGTTTTATTATTAGGATTCCTCCGTCAGGAGGAAACCTATTGTTATTGTTAGTTTTATTAGGATTCCTCCGTCAGGAGGAAACCTATTGTTATTGTTAGTTTTATTATTATTAGGATTCCTCCGTCAGGAGGAAACCTATTGTTATTGTTAGTTTTATTATTATTATTATTCTTGTTCCATGGAAGTCAATGGCAGCCCCTAGAACCCTTCGACAACTTTTTGTGAAATTTGGCACACTCATTAAGGACAGTTGATTCTATGCCTACACCAAGTTTCATGTCTCCCATTAGATCACTCCAGCGCCACCAACGGGTCAAAGTTGGACTTGTGTTTACACACGCAACTTTTGAACCGTATGACCCATTTTCAAAAATGAGGTACCATTGGATTCCCTGGATCAAGCCGAGTTCAACGCACCCCATGGCGTCAATTTCCGGTTATATAGATTTTCCGCTATTTCCGGTTTTATCAAAAACCTTTGAAAGCCTACTCCTCCTACAATTTTTGTCATATCTTCTTCAAAGTTACCAGAGATGATCTTCAGACCAAGCGTCACAAAAGTTATCGAAAAGAATTTTGATCCTCGCAACCGTTTGTCCGGTACAGCCAATCAAATTCATCAGAAAAGCCGCCAAACAGGATGTGAAGTCATGTCTCAGCAAATCTTTGAGATATCAACACGAAACTTGGTATATCGATGGAAGACACTACAACATGTTACCGTGTGCAAAGGCAACTTCATATCTCCAAAAATGATTGATATAAAGCAAATTGAACTTATCGCTAACGCTAAAATAATGCTTTACACATCAGCCAGTCAAAAACTGATACTCTGATTCAATCACAAGTTCATATGAAGACTCTTGAGAATGTTTATAACACAAATCTGTGAAAAATTTGACTGTAAGATCAAAGGTCGATTTTTGGTGAATATTTGAAACCTGCTTGCTTGGCTAATTTCTAGCCAAATTTCCAATGAATGTCTCCCCTCCTCCTGCCCGCGCGTGCTCCACATCCTCACAAACTCAGCCTTAACTTACACACGCGCGGGCTTGGCAAGACGCACACGCAACATTTCAGGAGAGTGTGGGCTGACCAAGCCCCCACTCATTCCTTGGTTTCTAGCAAAGGCCTTGTGGATCTTGTAATCTTGGATCTCTTAACAAAAGCTGATCTTTTTAGTATTGCATTTCCGATTTTGTATGCAATGGTAAAAAGTTATACAAATCCTGAAACATTGATATATATATATATGTATTTATATATATATAAATCTTTATTTCAGACGCCAAGTTCCACATAAAATAACAGACATAGAGCTATAAAAAAGAGAGTAAAACGAAAACATAAAACATAGATAATACAGTGCATAAAAAGTATGAAGACTTTTGTGCCAATGTAGTCTTAAGTTCCAAGTAATCGATAGTAGCTCTTTAGAGGGTTGACCAGAGCCTCTACTATTCAGTTCTCAGACTTGTCCAGTCGACACATGAAACCATACATCAGTTGTCTCAGGAGTGCCTTACAGGTTGGTACGTGCTTAGACAGAAACAACTGACTAGCACTATGCCACCTAGGCACATTAAGTAGCAATCTAAAAGCATCATTGAAACCATACATCAGTTGTCTCAGGATTGCCTTACAGGTTGGTACGTGCTTAGACACAAACAACTGACTAGCACTATGCCACCTTGGCACATTAAGTAGCAATCTAAAAGCATCATTGTAGGCTACTTTCAGTATCTGTATACTCCTTTACCTGTACATAGACCACAAATGAGCAGTGTACAATGGTGTTATGTAGGTTCTAAACAGGGAACATTTAACTGAATCTGAGCACATAGAAAACGTCCTTAATAACATACTGGCCTGAGAATATATTTGACAGCGCTGTTGATACATATCGTTGTCATCTGTGCAATCATCAGAAATGACATGGCAGATATTTTATTTCCTCACAAACACCAAGGGGACTGCCAGATAAATAAAAGGTAGGGAAGGTTAATTTCCTGTCCTGATTACTTCTGACTATCATTATGTGGCTTTTCTTTGCATTATATTTTATATCATGATCTAAGCCATACTGAGAGCACACCCATAGCATCTGTTGCAACAGGCTGAGTGGAACCAGATAATCTGCGTACATCAGATGATTGACAATAGATTCACCAACAAGACAGCCTGTATTTGTCTTATTCAGCTGGCTTGATAAGTCGTCCATATCCATATTAAACAAAAAGGGAAATCAAATTCCTCCTTGTCGAACTCCGTTACCAACATGGAAAGCAGCTGATACAACATTGTCCCATTTAACATGAAAAGTTTGATTGGCATACCAGAACACCAAAATCCTCACAAGAGGTTTAGGGACACCTCTCGCTATTAGCTTCATAAACAGTTTTTCATGACAAATTCGATCGAAAGCTTTGTAAGCATCAATAAAGCATAAAAATACAGATGAATTAAGACTTGTGTACCTGAGACAATCTCCTTCAGAGCATAGATACAGAGATCAGTACCATGTTTTCTTTTAAAACCAAACTGATTTTCTGCAGTCAGAATATACATTTCCAATTTCAATCAAATAATTCTCTCAAACACTTTAGACAAGATACTGGCCAATGCAATGGGTCGATAGTTGTGTAGCCCGGGTGGTAAACATTTCTGTTGAAACAATCCTATTACATAAATATAAAAGTTTGAATACATAATACTTAAGTTCATAGTTTAATAAATAGACTTTAAGGTTTGAGAGTATGATTTTGATTTGATGAGAAATGCATATTGTTCATGTTTTACTGAATACAGCATTTGGAAATGTATATCTGTTGTTTAAAAAACGCATGTTAAAATGTACCGGTTACAAATATGAAGAGAGTAAGATGAATGTTTTGTGAATCTATGTTGTTGCTTTAATTTTGATTATGATGTTAAGCCAATCCGGTTTGAGGTCAAAGGGCAGGGTAACACGGGAAGTTGGGGTAGATGAGGTTGGAGTAGAAAAAGACAGAGCGAGCGGAGGAGTTGGAGGGAGAAGAAAATTGTAGCGTACGGTAAAATACCAAGAGTGAAGATTTTATATTATCATTAGTGGTGTTATGTTTATATTGTTGGGTGAATATCTCAACCAACAACAATAACCCAGAAAGAGGAGTTTGGCTGTTGGCGGTTTTGGATTAAGCACGGGCTTTGCCGCCAGACTAGCGACAGCGAGTGCCAGGTTGGAGCCGGTGGAGGTCGGGATTGTCGTCGTCCTCAGTCTTCTTCCTGAGTTGGTTCGTCTCGTAAATCCACGAGAGTATTTGGTCGGTCTCTCCTTCACCTGCTGCCGCCCTTCTGCCGCAGTGCGTGTGCTACCGCACTGCTGATCCGAGGTACCAGCTCCTTGTTATTTTGTGCCATCCTGGCGAAACAGCCATTTTGTTTACGGCTACAACGCACACGAGCTACACTCAGGCATGCACCGTAGAACTGTACTGAATTAAGGTATTCGTGTAGTTAGCATTGCCGGCTAGTTTGTATTGTGTGTCCATGTGCATTACGATGTCATGTAAATGTTGAACCAATAACTGAAGAACTGATTTTTTGTCTGAAGTAAATCTTTCCTGTTTTTGTTTAACAGTTGGTTGTATTGTTTTTTTCATATGTTAAATTGGTTTAAGTTAGTAACAATTACTAACGAACTCAGGTTAGCCACCTCTCATTACAAATCCACCAAACTAGAGAGGCGCTACAGTTGTCTATGCTGTTCAGTTTACCAGCCTTATCTTTAACAACAGGCACTAACAGTACTGACATAATAGAGTTCGGTAGAACACCATGAACCATAATTCCAGTGAGACACATGGCTAGAAATGGACTGAGTCTATAACTGGCATTTTTTAGATGCTCTGCAGAAATGGAATCCATACCACAAGCTTTGTTGTTGTCTAGCATGTGGATGGCATCATAAATATCTACTGATCTAACTATCAAGTCTGCAGAGATACCTTTATATTGATTATCAATTCTCACTGTGTTACTTTGAACACAATTAAATAGTTTACTGTAGTGCTCATGCCATAGATCAGCAATCTTCTCTGGACAACTAACCCCTTTGATATCAGAAGGGAGGGGAGTTCTGTTATTATTTATGATCTTGACCTCCTTCCAGAAGTCAGTAAGATTGTTATTCTGCATCTTTCTGGCCAGCGAGTCTGCTCTCATTGTGTTTTCATTTCTCTTAATGAAACGAGTGCATATTTAAATCTAGCATTTGTGAGGTTTTTGTTATCAAGCAGCACTCTCTGTCTGGGTCTGCCTGCCTCTGACCAGACTCTAAAGGCTTCTCTAGCAGCAGCATGTTGCTCAGACACAAACTCATTCCAGACAGGCCGTGCGTTAGGGACCTTACTCTTGTGATTAATAAAAGGTTCACTGGAAGCATAAAGACATTTGACAATATCATCATACATGGCACAGAGCTTTTCAGCATTATGTTTATCCTTGCAGTTCATATCCGAGAATTAGTTAATAGAGAATATCTGTGCCGAACCTCTTTAGTCAATTTTGACCAGTCCAGTTTTCTTGGGGGGCCAGCAACAAGGGTACACTCTCAACATTTAGCAGCATAGCAACTGGTATGTGATCAGTGGTGGCCGGCCCATAACACATCTCTATACTTTCCAGTGAGTCATGAGCATCGGCTGTGGTTACAATATGGTCTAGCCAGGAAGTTGTGTGCCACGTTTCACTTATATAGGTAAAACTTGTATCAGGCAATAACGCTTGATATAATTAATTTAGTTTCATTACAGAACTGCTGCAGATGTTGTGCGAATAAACGCTTATCTGACATGTCAGCATTAAAATCACCCATGACATAGACACAACATGAACTATTGTCCTCTATGAAGGACTGAATAAAAGCTAACCTGTTCTGAAATTCATCCTCATGGTCAGAGGATTCATATGGTGTGTACACATTTACAATAGTCAATTTATTTTCATTGTGATTAAACTCCAACCCAATAGCCCAGTCAACGTTAAGCCACACCACCTTTACCGTTGGGTCATATTTTATGTTCCACAGTATAGCTACACCACCAGCTATCCTCCCACAAACCATTCTCATGCTGAGATCGGTAGTGGACTCTCCAGCACCATGAAAGTTCTTGTGTAGGGAGTTCAATTTGTCCAGATCTTGCTTGGCCATCCAGGTTTCTTGAAGGCAGACAATGTCACTCTCGTCCAGCAATGTGTCCACCACCAAACGTCTTGATCTATCAGCAGCAGTATGTCCTACTCGGAGGCCACGAGCGTTGTAGGATACAATCCGCATTAATGATCTACCACGGACCCATCAGGGCAGCTGGCCGGTGTGTCTGTCTCCCTGGTCTCTACATATAGGCCTACATTCATCCCAGCATCATGACTGAGCTGAAGCTCGGTAACCTGAGAGCGGGGGGTATGCTCTGGTCGAGCTTTTTTGAAAGTATAGACCAAGGGTAATTACCACACCACAACTGTCCCACCATTACCCATAGGTGGCGCTACATTCCACGCCCTAAAGCACAAAGGCTTTCTGGAATGGATAGGCTAACCAAGCCCCCGCCCTTCACTCCTTGGGTTGAAATAAAGGCCCTTGTGGATCTTGATGGTATTATATTTCAGATTTGGTATCCCATTGGTAATTCTGCAGCATAGATTTTTCTATACAGTTCCAATTTGTCAAGAATATACATTTTTCAATGGTTCGCAATGTTTGGAGGAATCCGCCATTACTGCTTGCAGTTATATTTATTATTATTCTTGTTCCATGGAAGTCAATGGCAGCCCCTAGAACACTTCGACAACTTTTTGTGAAATTTGGCACACTCATTAAGGACAGTTGATTCTATACCTACACCAAGTTTCATGTCTCCCATTAGACCACTCCAGCGCCACCAATGGGTCAAAGTTGGACTTGTGTTTACACACGCAACTTTTGAACCGTATGACCCATTTTCAAAAATGAGGTACCATTGGATTCCCTGGTTCAAGCCGAGTTCAACGCACCCCATGGCGTCAATTTCCGGTTATATAGATTTTCCGCTACTTCCGGTTTTATCAAAAACCTTTGAAAGCCTACTCCTCCTACAATTTTTGTCATATCTTCTTCAAAGTTACCAGAGATGATCTTCAGACCAAGCGTCACAAAAGTTATCGAAAAGAATTTTGATCCTCACAACCGTTTGTCCGGTACAGCCAATCAAATTCATCAGAAAAGCCGCCAAACAGGATGTGAAGTCCTGTCTCAGCAAATCTTTGAGATATCAACACGAAACTTGGTATATCGATGGAAGACACTACAACATGTTACCGTGTGCAAAGGCAACTTCATATCTCCAAAAATGATTGATATAAAGCAAATTGAACTTATCGCTAACGCTAAAATAATGCTTTACACATCAGCCAGTCAAAAACTGATACTCTGATTCAATCACAAGTTCATATGAAGACTCTTGAGAATGTTTATAACACAAATCTGTGAAAAAGTTGACTGTAAGATCAAAGGTCGATTTTTGGTGAATATTTGAAACATGCTTGCTTGGCTAATTTCTAGCCAAATTTCCAATGAATGTCTCCCCTCCTCCTGCCCGCGCGTGCTCCACATCCTCACACACTCAGCCTTAACTTACACACGCGCGGGCTTGGCAAGACGCACACGCAACATTTCAGGAGAGTGTGGGCTGACCAAGCCCCCACTCATTCCTTGGTTTCTAGCCAAGGCCTTGTGGATCTTGTAATCTTGGATCTCTTAACAAAAGCTGATCTTTTTAGTATTGCATTTCCGATTTTGTATGCAATGGTAAAAAGTTATACAAATCCTGAAACATTGATATATATATATGTATTTATATATATATAAATCTTTATTTCAGACGCCAAGTTCCACATAAAATAACAGACATAGAGCTATAAAAAAGAGAGTAAAACGAAAACATAAAACATAGATAATACAGTGCATAAAAAGTATGAAGACTTTTGTGCCAATGTAGTCTTAAGTTCCAAGTAATTGATAGCAGCTCTTTAGAGGGTTGACCAGGGCCTCTACTATTCAGTTCTCAGACTCGTCCAGTCGACACATGAAACCATACATCAGTTGTCTCAGGAGTGCCTTACAGGTTGGTACGTGCTTAGACAGAAACAACTGACCAGCACTATGCCACCTAGGCACATTAAGTAGCAATCTAAAAGCATCATTGAAACCATACATCAGTTGTCTCAGGATTGCCTTACAGGTTGGTACGTGCTTAGACACAAACAACTGACTAGCACTATGCCACCTTGGCACATTAAGTAGCAATCTAAAAGCATCATTGTAGGCTACTTTCAGTATCTGTATACTCCTTTACCTGTACATAGACCACAAATGAGCAGTGTACAATGGTGTTATGTAGGTTCTAAACAGGGAACATTTAACTGAATCTGAGCACATAGAAAACGTCCTTAATAACATACTGGCCTGAGAATATATTTGACAGCGCTGTTGATACATATCGTTGTCATCTGTCCAATCATCAGAAATGACATGGCAGATATTTTATTTCCTCACAAACACCAAGGGGACTGCCAGATAAATAAAAGGTAGGGAAGGTTAATTTCCTGTCCTGATTACTTCTGACTATCATTATGTGGCTTTTCTTTGCATTATATTTTATATCATGATCTAAGCCATACTGAGAGCACACCCATAGCATCTGTTGCAACAGGCTGAGTGGAACCAGATAATCTGCGTACATCAGATGATTGACAATAGATTCACCAACAAGACAGCCTGTATTTGTCTTATTCAGCTGGCTTGATAAGTCGTCCATATTAAACAAAAAGGGAAATCAAATTCCTCCTTGTCGAACTCCGTTACCAACATGGAAAGCAGCTGATACAACATTGTCCCATTTAACATGAAAAGTTTGATTGGCATACCAGAACACCAAAATCCTCACAAGAGGTTTAGGGAAACCTCTCGCTATTAGCTTCATAAACAGTTTTTCATGACAAATTCGATCGAAAGCTTTGTAAGCATCAATAAAGCATAAAAATACAGATGAATTAAGACTTGTGTACCTGAGACAATCTCCTTCAGAGCATAGATACAGAGATCAGTACCATGTTTTCTTTTAAAACCAAACTGATTTTCTGCAGTCAGAATATACATTTCCAATTTCAATCAAATAATTCTCTCAAACACTTTAGACAAGATACTGGCCAATGCAATGGGTCGATAGTTGTGTAGCCCGGGTGGTAAACATTTCTGTTGAAACAATCCTATTACATAAATATAAAAGTTTGAATACATAATACTTAAGTTCATAGTTTAATAAATAGACTTTAAGGTTTGAGAGTATGATTTTGATTTGATGAGAAATGCATATTGTTCATGTTTTACTGAATACAGCATTTGGAAATGTATATCTGTTGTTTAAAAAACGCATGTTAAAATGTACCGGTTACAAATATGAAGAGAGTAAGATGAATGTTTTGTGAATCTATGTTGTTGCTTTAATTTTGATTATGATGTTAAGCCAATCCGGTTTGAGGTCAAAGGGCAGGGTAACACGGGAAGTTGGGGTAGATGAGGTTGGAGTAGAAAAAGACAGAGCGAGCGGAGGAGTTGGAGGGAGAAGAAAATTGTAGCGTACGGTAAAATACCAAGAGTGAAGATTTTATATTATCATTAGTGGTGTTATGTTTATATTGTTGGGTGAATATCTCAACCAACAACAATAACCCAGAAAGAGGAGTTTGGCTGTTGGCGGTTTTGGATTAAGCACGGGCTTTGCCGCCAGACTAGCGACAGCGAGTGCCAGGTTGGAGCCGGTGGAGGTCGGGATTGTCGTCGTCCTCAGTCTTCTTCCTGAGTTGGTTCGTCTCGTAAATCCACGAGAGTATTTGGTCGGTCTCTCCTTCACCTGCTGCCGCCCTTCTGCCGCAGTGCGTGTGCTACCGCACTGCTGATCCGAGGTACCAGCTCCTTGTTATTTTGTGCCATCCTGGCGAAACAGCCATTTTGTTTACGGCTACAACGCACACGAGCTACACTCAGGCCTGCACCGTAGAACTGTACTGAATTAAGGTATTCGTGTAGTTAGCATTGCCGGCTAGTTTGTATTGTGTGTCCATGTGCATTACGATGTCATGTAAATGTTGAACCAATAACTGAAGAACTGATTTTTTGTCTGAAGTAAATCTTTCCTGTTTTTGTTTAACAGTTGGTTGTATTGTTTTTTTCATATGTTAAATTGGTTTAAGTTAGTAACAATTACTAACGAACTCAGGTTAGCCACCTCTCATTAAAAATCCACCAAACTAGAGAGGCGCTACAGTTGTCTATGCTGTTCAGTTTACCAGCCTTATCTTTAACAACAGGCACTAACAGTACTGACATAATAGAGTTCGGTAGAACACCATGAACCATAATTCCAGTGAGACACATGGCTAGAAATGGACTGAGTCTATAACTGGCATTTTTTAGATGCTCTGCAGAAATGGAATCCATACCACAAGCTTTGTTGTTGTCTAGCATGTGGATGGCATCATAAATATCTACTGATCTAACTATCAAGTCTGCAGAGATACCTTTATATTGATTATCAATTCTCACTGTGTTACTTTGAACACAATTAAATAGTTTACTGTAGTGCTCATGCCATAGATCAGCAATCTTCTCTGGACAACTAACCCCTTTGATATCAGAAGGGAGGGGAGTTCTGTTATTATTTATGATCTTGACCTCCTTCCAGAAGTCAGTAAGATTGTTATTCTGCATCTTTCTGGCCAGCGAGTCTGCTCTCATTGTGTTTTCATTTCTCTTAATGAAACGAGTGCATATTTAAATCTAGCATTTGTGAGGTTTTTGTTATCAAGCAGCACTCTCTGTCTGGGTCTGCCTGCCTCTGACCAGACTCTAAAGGCTTCTCTAGCAGCAGCATGTTGCTCAGACACAAACTCATTCCAGACAGGCCGTGCGTTAGGGACCTTACTCTTGTGATTAATAAAAGGTTCACTGGAAGCATAAAGACATTTGACAATATCATCATACATGGCACAGAGCTTTTCAGCATTATGTTTATCCTTGCAGTTCATATCCGAGAATTAGTTAATAGAGAATATCTGTGCCGAACCTCTTTGGTCAATTTTGACCAGTCCAGTTTTCTTGGGGGGCCAGCAACAAGGGTACACTCTCAACATTTAGCAGCATAGCAACTGGTACGTGATCAGTGGTGGCCAGCCCATAACACATCTCTATACTTTCCAGTGAGTCATGAGAATCGGCTGTGGTTACAATATGGTCTAGCCAGGAAGTTGTGTGCCACGTTTCACTTATATAGGTAAAACTTGTATCAGGCAATAACGCTTGATATAATTAATTTAGTTTCATTACAGAACTGCTGCAGATGTTGTGCGAATAAACACTTATCTGACATGTCAGCATTAAAATCACCCATGACATAGACACAACATGAACTATTGTCCTCTATGAAGGACTGAATAAAAGCTAACCTGTTCTGAAATTCATCCTCATGGTCATAGGATTCATATGGTGTGTACACATTTACAATAGTACATTTATTTTCATTGTGATTAAACTCCAACCCAATAGCCCAGTCAACGTTAAGCCACACCACCTTTACCGTTGGGTCATATTTTATGTTCCACAGTATAGCTACACCACCAGCTATCCTCCCACAAACCATTCTCATGCTGAGATCGGTAGTGGACTCTCCAGCACCATGAAAGTTCTTGTGTAGGGAGTTCAATTTGTCCAGATCTTGCTTGGTCATCCAGGTTTCTTGAAGGCAGACAATGTCACTCTCGTCCAGCAATGTGTCCACCACCAAACGTCTTGATCTATCAGCAGCAGTATGTCCTACTCGGAGGCCACGAGCGTTGTAGGATACAACCCGCATTAATGATCTACCACGGACCCATCAGGGCAGCTGGCCGGTGTGTCTGTCTCCCCGGTCTCTACATATAGGCCTACATTCATCCCAGCATCATGACTGAGCTGAAGCTCGGTACCCTGAGAACGGGGGGTATGCTCTGGTCGAGCTTTTTTGAAAGTATAGACCAAGGGTAATTGCCACACCACAACTGTCCCACCATTACCCATAGGTGGCGCTACATTCCACGCCCTAAAGCACAAAGGCTTTCTGGAATGGATAGGCTAACCAAGCCCCCTCCCTTCACTCCTTGGGTTAAAATATAGGCCCTTGTGGATCTTTGTGGTATTATATTTCAGATTTGGTATCCCATTGGTAATTCTGCAGCATAGATTTTTCTATACAGTTCCAATTTGTCAAGAATATACATTTTTCAAGGGTTCGCAATGTTTGGAGGAATCCGCCATTACTGCTTGCAGTTATATTTAGGATTCCTCCGTCAGGAGGAAACCTATTGTTATTGTTAGTTTTATTATTATTATTATTCTTGTTCCATGGAAGTCAATGGCAGCCCCTAGAACACTTCGACAACTTTTTGTGAAATTTGGCACACTCATTAAGGACAGTTGATTCTATACCTACACCAAGTTTCATGTCTCCCATTAGACCACTCCAGCGCCACCAATGGGTCAAAGTTGGACTTGTGTTTACACACGCAACTTTTGAACCGTATGACCCATTTTCAAAAATGAGGTACCATTGGATTCCCTGGTTCAAGCCGAGTTCAACGCACCCCATGGCGTCAATTTCCGGTTATATAGATTTTCCGCTACTTCCGGTTTTATCAAAAACCTTTGAAAGCCTACTCCTCCTACAATTTTTGTCATATCTTCTTCAAAGTTACCAGAGATGATCTTCAGACCAAGCGTCACAAAAGTTATCGAAAAGAATTTTGATCCTCACAACCGTTTGTCCGGTACAGCCAATCAAATTCATCAGAAAAGCCGCCAAACAGGATGTGAAGTCCTGTCTCAGCAAATCTTTGAGATATCAACACGAAACTTGGTATATCGATGGAAGACACTACAACATGTTACCGTGTGCAAAGGCAACTTCATATCTCCAAAAATGATTGATATAAAGCAAATTGAACTTATCGCTAACGCTAAAATAATGCTTTACACATCAGCCAGTCAAAAACTGATACTCTGATTCAATCACAAGTTCATATGAAGACTCTTGAGAATGTTTATAACACAAATCTGTGAAAAAGTTGACTGTAAGATCAAAGGTCGATTTTTGGTGAATATTTGAAACATGCTTGCTTGGCTAATTTCTAGCCAAATTTCCAATGAATGTCTCCCCTCCTCCTGCCCGCGCGTGCTCCACATCCTCACACACTCAGCCTTAACTTACACACGCGCGGGCTTGGCAAGACGCACACGCAACATTTCAGGAGAGTGTGGGCTGACCAAGCCCCCACTCATTCCTTGGTTTCTAGCCAAGGCCTTGTGGATCTTGTAATCTTGGATCTCTTAACAAAAGCTGATCTTTTTAGTATTGCATTTCCGATTTTGTATGCAATGGTAAAAAGTTATACAAATCCTGAAACATTGATATATATATATGTATTTATATATATATAAATCTTTATTTCAGACGCCAAGTTCCACATAAAATAACAGACATAGAGCTATAAAAAAGAGAGTAAAACGAAAACATAAAACATAGATAATACAGTGCATAAAAAGTATGAAGACTTTTGTGCCAATGTAGTCTTAAGTTCCAAGTAATCGATAGCAGCTCTTTAGAGGGTTGACCAGGGCCTCTACTATTCAGTTCTCAGACTTGTCCAGTCGACACATGAAACCATACATCAGTTGTCTCAGGAGTGCCTTACAGGTTGGTACGTGCTTAGACAGAAACAACTGACCAGCACTATGCCACCTAGGCACATTAAGTAGCAATCTAAAAGCATCATTGAAACCATACATCAGTTGTCTCAGGATTGCCTTACAGGTTGGTACGTGCTTAGACACAAACAACTGACTAGCACTATGCCACCTTGGCACATTAAGTAGCAATCTAAAAGCATCATTGTAGGCTACTTTCAGTATCTGTATACTCCTTTACCTGTACATAGACCACAAATGAGCAGTGTACAATGGTGTTATGTAGGTTCTAAACAGGGAACATTTAACTGAATCTGAGCACATAGAAAACGTCCTTAATAACATACTGGCCTGAGAATATATTTGACAGCGCTGTTGATACATATCGTTGTCATCTGTCCAATCATCAGAAATGACATGGCAGATATTTTATTTCCTCACAAACACCAAGGGGACTGCCAGATAAATAAAAGGTAGGGAAGGTTAATTTCCTGTCCTGATTACTTCTGACTATCATTATGTGGCTTTTCTTTGCATTATATTTTATATCATGATCTAAGCCATACTGAGAGCACACCCATAGCATCTGTTGCAACAGGCTGAGTGGAACCAGATAATCTGCGTACATCAGATGATTGACAATAGATTCACCAACAAGACAGCCTGTATTTGTCTTATTCAGCTGGCTTGATAAGTCGTCCATATCCATATTAAACAAAAAGGGAAATCAAATTCCTCCTTGTCGAACTCCGTTACCAACATGGAAAGCAGCTGATACAACATTGTCCCATTTAACATGAAAAGTTTGATTTGCATACCAGAACACCAAAATCCTCACAAGAGGTTTAGGGAAACCTCTCGCTATTAGCTTCATAAACAGTTTTTCATGACAAATTCGATCGAAAGCTTTGTAAGCATCAATAAAGCATAAAAATACAGATGAATTAAGACTTGTGTACCTGAGACAATCTCCTTCAGAGCATAGATACAGAGATCAGTACCATGTTTTCTTTTAAAACCAAACTGATTTTCTGCAGTCAGAATATACATTTCCAATTTCAATCAAATAATTCTCTCAAACACTTTAGACAAGATACTGGCCAATGCAATGGGTCGATAGTTGTGTAGCCCGGGTGGTAAACATTTCTGTTGAAACAATCCTATTACATAAATATAAAAGTTTGAATACATAATACTTAAGTTCATAGTTTAATAAATAGACTTTAAGGTTTGAGAGTATGATTTTGATTTGATGAGAAATGCATATTGTTCATGTTTTACTGAATACAGCATTTGGAAATGTATATCTGTTGTTTAAAAAACGCATGTTAAAATGTACCGGTTACAAATATGAAGAGAGTAAGATGAATGTTTTGTGAATCTATGTTGTTGCTTTAATTTTGATTATGATGTTAAGCCAATCCGGTTTGAGGTCAAAGGGCAGGGTAACACGGGAAGTTGGGGTAGATGAGGTTGGAGTAGAAAAAGACAGAGCGAGCGGAGGAGTTGGAGGGAGAAGAAAATTGTAGCGTACGGTAAAATACCAAGAGTGAAGATTTTATATTATCATTAGTGGTGTTATGTTTATATTGTTGGGTGAATATCTCAACCAACAACAATAACCCAGAAAGAGGAGTTTGGCTGTTGGCGGTTTTGGATTAAGCACGGGCTTTGCCGCCAGACTAGCGACAGCGAGTGCCAGGTTGGAGCCGGTGGAGGTCGGGATTGTCGTCGTCCTCAGTCTTCTTCCTGAGTTGGTTCGTCTCGTAAATCCACGAGAGTATTTGGTCGGTCTCTCCTTCACCTGCTGCCGCCCTTCTGCCGCAGTGCGTGTGCTACCGCACTGCTGATCCGAGGTACCAGCTCCTTGTTATTTTGTGCCATCCTGGCGAAACAGCCATTTTGTTTACGGCTACAACGCACACGAGCTACACTCAGGCCTGCACCGTAGAACTGTACTGAATTAAGGTATTCGTGTAGTTAGCATTGCCGGCTAGTTTGTATTGTGTGTCCATGTGCATTACGATGTCATGTAAATGTTGAACCAATAACTGAAGAACTGATTTTTTGTCTGAAGTAAATCTTTCCTGTTTTTGTTTAACAGTTGGTTGTATTGTTTTTTTCATATGTTAAATTGGTTTAAGTTAGTAACAATTACTAACGAACTCAGGTTAGCCACCTCTCATTACAAATCCACCAAACTAGAGAGGCGCTACAGTTGTCTATGCTGTTCAGTTTACCAGCCTTATCTTTAACAACAGGCACTAACAGTACTGACATAATAGAGTTCGGTAGAACACCATGAACCATAATTCCAGTGAGACACATGGCTAGAAATGGACTGAGTCTATAACTGGCATTTTTTAGATGCTCTGCAGAAATGGAATCCATACCACAAGCTTTGTTGTTGTCTAGCATGTGGATGGCATCATAAATATCTACTGATCTAACTATCAAGTCTGCAGAGATACCTTTATATTGATTATCAATTCTCACTGTGTTACTTTGAACACAATTAAATAGTTTACTGTAGTGCTCATGCCATAGATCAGCAATCTTCTCTGGACAACTAACCCCTTTGATATCAGAAGGGAGGGGAGTTCTGTTATTATTTATGATCTTGACCTCCTTCCAGAAGTCAGTAAGATTGTTATTCTGCATCTTTCTGGCCAGCGAGTCTACTCTCATTGTGTTTTCATTTCTCTTAATGAAACGAGTGCATATTTAAATCTAGCATTTGTGAGGTTTTTGTTATCAAGCAGCACTCCCTGTCTGGGTCTGCCTGCCTCTGACCAGACTCTAAAGGCTTCTCTAGCAGCAGCATGTTGCTCAGACACAAACTCATTCCAGACAGGCCGTGCGTTAGGGACCTTACTCTTGTGATTAATAAAAGGTTCACTGGAAGCATAAAGACATTTGACAATATCATCATACATGGCACAGAGCTTTTCAGCATGATGTTTATCCTTGCAGTTCATATCCGTGCACATTAGGGCATCCCTAGAAAATGCAACATCACTATGTAAGCTGTCAGTTAATAGAGAATATCTGTGCCGAACCTCTTTGGTCAATTTTGACCAGTCCAGTTTTCTTGGGGGGCCAGCAACAAGGGTACAATCTCAACATTTAGCAGCATAGCAACTGGTATGTGATCAGTGGTGGCCAGCCCATAACACATCTCTATACTTTCCAGTGAGTCATGAGCATCGGCTGTGGTTACAATATGGTCTAGCCAGGAAGTTGTGTGCCACGTTTCACTTATATAGGTAAAACTTGTATCAGGCAATAACGCTTGATATAATTAATTTAGTTTCATTACAGAACTGCTGCAGATGTTGTGCGAATAAACGCTTATCTGACATTTCAGCATTAAAATCACCCATGACATAGACACAACATGAACTATTGTCCTCTATGAAGGACTGAATAAAAGCTAACCTGTTCTGAAATTCATCCTCATGGTCATAGGATTCATATGGTGTGTACACATTTACAATAGTAAATTTATTTTCATTGTGATTAAACTCCAACCCAATAGCCCAGTCAACGTTAAGCCACACCACCTTTACCGTTGGGTCATATTTTATGTTCCACAGTATAGCTACACCACCAGCTATCCTCCCACAAACCATTCTCATGCTGAGATTGGTAGTGGACTCTCCAGCACTATGAAACATCTTGTGTAGGGAGTTCAATTTGTCCAGATCTTGCTTGGCCATCCAGGTTTCTTGAAGGCAGACAATGTCACTCTCGTCCAGCAATGTGTCCACCACCAAACGTCTTGATCTATCAGCAGCAGTATGTCCTACTCGGAGGCCACGAGCGTTGTAGGATACAACCCGCATTAATGATCTACCACGGACCCATCAGGGCAGCTGGCCGGTGTGTCTGTCTCCCTGGTCTCTACATATAGGCCTACATTCATCCCAGCATCATGACTGAGCTGAAGCTCGGTACCCTGAGAGTGGGGGGTATGCTCTGGTCGAGCTTTTTTGAAAGTATAGACCAAGGGTAATTACCACACCACAACTGTCCCACCATTACCCATAGGTGGCGCTACATTCCACGCCCTAAAGCACAAAGGCTTTCTGGAATGGATAGGCTAACCAAGCCCCCTCCCTTCACTCCTTGGGTTGAAATAAAGGCCCTTGTGGATCTTGATGGTATTATATTTCAGATTTGGTATCCCATTGGTAATTCTGCAGCATAGATTTTTCTATACAGTTCCAATTTGTCAAGAATATACATTTTTCAATGGTTCGCAATGTTTGGAGGAATCCGCCATTACTGCTTGCAGTTATATTTATTATTATTATTCTTGTTCCATGGAAGTCAATGGCAGCCCCTAGAACACTTCGACAACTTTTTGTGAAATTTGGCACACTCATTAAGGACAGTTGATTCTATACCTACACCAAGTTTCATGTCTCCCATTAGACCACTCCAGCGCCACCAATGGGTCAAAGTTGGACTTGTGTTTACACACGCAACTTTTGAACCGTATGACCCATTTTCAAAAATGAGGTACCATTGGATTCCCTGGTTCAAGCCGAGTTCAACGCACCCCATGGCGTCAATTTCCGGTTATATAGATTTTCCGCTACTTCCGGTTTTATCAAAAACCTTTGAAAGCCTACTCCTCCTACAATTTTTGTCATATCTTCTTCAAAGTTACCAGAGATGATCTTCAGACCAAGCGTCACAAAAGTTATCGAAAAGAATTTTGATCCTCACAACCGTTTGTCCGGTACAGCCAATCAAATTCATCAGAAAAGCCGCCAAACAGGATGTGAAGTCCTGTCTCAGCAAATCTTTGAGATATCAACACGAAACTTGGTATATCGATGGAAGACACTACAACATGTTACCGTGTGCAAAGGCAACTTCATATCTCCAAAAATGATTGATATAAAGCAAATTGAACTTATCGCTAACGCTAAAATAATGCTTTACACATCAGCCAGTCAAAAACTGATACTCTGATTCAATCACAAGTTCATATGAAGACTCTTGAGAATGTTTATAACACAAATCTGTGAAAAAGTTGACTGTAAGATCAAAGGTCGATTTTTGGTGAATATTTGAAACATGCTTGCTTGGCTAATTTCTAGCCAAATTTCCAATGAATGTCTCCCCTCCTCCTGCCCGCGCGTGCTCCACATCCTCACACACTCAGCCTTAACTTACACACGCGCGGGCTTGGCAAGACGCACACGCAACATTTCAGGAGAGTGTGGGCTGACCAAGCCCCCACTCATTCCTTGGTTTCTAGCCAAGGCCTTGTGGATCTTGTAATCTTGGATCTCTTAACAAAAGCTGATCTTTTTAGTATTGCATTTCCGATTTTGTATGCAATGGTAAAAAGTTATACAAATCCTGAAACATTGATATATATATATGTATTTATATATATATAAATCTTTATTTCAGACGCCAAGTTCCACATAAAATAACAGACATAGAGCTATAAAAAAGAGAGTAAAACGAAAACATAAAACATAGATAATACAGTGCATAAAAAGTATGAAGACTTTTGTGCCAATGTAGTCTTAAGTTCCAAGTAATCGATAGCAGCTCTTTAGAGGGTTGACCAGGGCCTCTACTATTCAGTTCTCAGACTTGTCCAGTCGACACATGAAACCATACATCAGTTGTCTCAGGAGTGCCTTACAGGTTGGTACGTGCTTAGACAGAAACAACTGACCAGCACTATGCCACCTAGGCACATTAAGTAGCAATCTAAAAGCATCATTGAAACCATACATCAGTTGTCTCAGGATTGCCTTACAGGTTGGTACGTGCTTAGACACAAACAACTGACTAGCACTATGCCACCTTGGCACATTAAGTAGCAATCTAAAAGCATCATTGTAGGCTACTTTCAGTATCTGTATACTCCTTTACCTGTACATAGACCACAAATGAGCAGTGTACAATGGTGTTATGTAGGTTCTAAACAGGGAACATTTAACTGAATCTGAGCACATAGAAAACGTCCTTAATAACATACTGGCCTGAGAATATATTTGACAGCGCTGTTGATACATATCGTTGTCATCTGTCCAATCATCAGAAATGACATGGCAGATATTTTATTTCCTCACAAACACCAAGGGGACTGCCAGATAAATAAAAGGTAGGGAAGGTTAATTTCCTGTCCTGATTACTTCTGACTATCATTATGTGGCTTTTCTTTGCATTATATTTTATATCATGATCTAAGCCATACTGAGAGCACACCCATAGCATCTGTTGCAACAGGCTGAGTGGAACCAGATAATCTGCGTACATCAGATGATTGACAATAGATTCACCAACAAGACAGCCTGTATTTGTCTTATTCAGCTGGCTTGATAAGTCGTCCATATCCATATTAAACAAAAAGGGAAATCAAATTCCTCCTTGTCGAACTCCGTTACCAACATGGAAAGCAGCTGATACAACATTGTCCCATTTAACATGAAAAGTTTGATTGGCATACCAGAACACCAAAATCCTCACAAGAGGTTTAGGGAAACCTCTCGCTATTAGCTTCATAAACAGTTTTTCATGACAAATTCGATCGAAAGCTTTGTAAGCATCAATAAAGCATAAAAATACAGATGAATTAAGACTTGTGTACCTGAGACAATCTCCTTCAGAGCATAGATACAGAGATCAGTACCATGTTTTCTTTTAAAACCAAACTGATTTTCTGCAGTCAGAATATACATTTCCAATTTCAATCAAATAATTCTCTCAAACACTTTAGACAAGATACTGGCCAATGCAATGGGTCGATAGTTGTGTAGCCCGGGTGGTAAACATTTCTGTTGAAACAATCCTATTACATAAATATAAAAGTTTGAATACATAATACTTAAGTTCATAGTTTAATAAATAGACTTTAAGGTTTGAGAGTATGATTTTGATTTGATGAGAAATGCATATTGTTCATGTTTTACTGAATACAGCATTTGGAAATGTATATCTGTTGTTTAAAAAACGCATGTTAAAATGTACCGGTTACAAATATGAAGAGAGTAAGATGAATGTTTTGTGAATCTATGTTGTTGCTTTAATTTTGATTATGATGTTAAGCCAATCCGGTTTGAGGTCAAAGGGCAGGGTAACACGGGAAGTTGGGGTAGATGAGGTTGGAGTAGAAAAAGACAGAGCGAGCGGAGGAGTTGGAGGGAGAAGAAAATTGTAGCGTACGGTAAAATACCAAGAGTGAAGATTTTATATTATCATTAGTGGTGTTATGTTTATATTGTTGGGTGAATATCTCAACCAACAACAATAACCCAGAAAGAGGAGTTTGGCTGTTGGCGGTTTTGGATTAAGCACGGGCTTTGCCGCCAGACTAGCGACAGCGAGTGCCAGGTTGGAGCCGGTGGAGGTCGGGATTGTCGTCGTCCTCAGTCTTCTTCCTGAGTTGGTTCGTCTCGTAAATCCACGAGAGTATTTGGTCGGTCTCTCCTTCACCTGCTGCCGCCCTTCTGCCGCAGTGCGTGTGCTACCGCACTGCTGATCCGAGGTACCAGCTCCTTGTTATTTTGTGCCATCCTGGCGAAACAGCCATTTTGTTTACGGCTACAACGCACACGAGCTACACTCAGGCCTGCACCGTAGAACTGTACTGAATTAAGGTATTCGTGTAGTTAGCATTGCCGGCTAGTTTGTATTGTGTGTCCATGTGCATTACGATGTCATGTAAATGTTGAACCAATAACTGAAGAACTGATTTTTTGTCTGAAGTAAATCTTTCCTGTTTTTGTTTAACAGTTGGTTGTATTGTTTTTTTCATATGTTAAATTGGTTTAAGTTAGTAACAATTACTAACGAACTCAGGTTAGCCACCTCTCATTACAAATCCACCAAACTAGAGAGGCGCTA